>NC_056750.1:733663396-733963396 GCF_019279795.1 Protopterus annectens | reverse complement strand
TATAGTGTGACATTTCGTGTAGGAATATCATTATTGACAAATGCACATTTTAACATATGATATTTTTTAAAAGCTTAGCTATGTATGCATTTTGGTAGTATAGCTTTAAAGATTTTGGAGTTTTTTTCAATTTGAACTAGCCTTGGAGACTATAAATTCTTGCTAAATCCTTTTAAAAGTGTTCTGATGAAGACTGTTTTTTCCAGTTGAAAGCGCTAAACCCATTCTTTGTTGAATAAAAGAATTTCATGATCCTGTACGAGCACTGGTATCTGTGAATCAACATTGTTTCTTTTGTAGTTGGTGGATTATTTTCTTATTCGAGTTGTATATTTGAACTGCTTCTTACTGAAATTGGTACACCTTGTTTGCTGTAGCATAGACTAGATCTAGGCCTGCTGAATCTAACTTTGTTTGTATGACTTGAGCACTAATCCAGGCATTCTTTAAAGTATTCAATTGTATTTATTACTGCTTGGTAATAACTTGATTAAAGTGTAGCTATCATTCTAAGTCTTTTGGATTAAGCACTTGGGCTTCAGACCAGTTGTTATACATTAGGAAGGTTTGTGGCCTGCACTGTGGTGGCAGGACAGGTAGTTTACATCCTTCTAAGTTGGGAACTGCTGATTGAGGGCTCAGTGTCTGTTATTCTAAAAGTGTATTAGCTCTGGTTAAAGCACATGGGCTTCAGGCCAGTTATTTTACATTAAGAAGGTTCGTGGTCTGCACTCTTGTGGGAGGAGAGGCTGGACTCTGCCCTTCTGAGCTGGGAATTTCTGGTTAAAGGCTTATAGTGCCTGCATATTTGAACTGTTTCTTAGTGAAATTGGTACACCTTGTTTGCTGTAGCATAAACTAGATCCCGGTCTGCTGAATCTAGCTTTGTTTGTATGCTTGTTATTTCCCTGAAACGCTAATTCCACCTAAAACACGGCTTTTCAGCACTTCTGTGGATCCCTAGTGATATCTGCATTGCTTACTGTACTTATTTCCTTGTTTCACTTGAAAGAAAGTTACTGTTTGTCGTTTTTGCATTTAAGTTACCTGTAACACATTGCATTTAAGTTACCTGGCACTTGCTCACTAAAGCAATTATATAAGTCAGCACTAAAAAATTAAAAGCACTACACCCTCACAAACTCCCCTTGAGTACCTTGTTCCCCATTGGCCCTTTTTTTCAATTATAAAGGAATTCCCAATACTATTCTAGCATGTACAAAGGTCAGTTATCAATCTCCTCTCCAGTCCAGCTGGTGAATCTGGGAATCTTGAGGCAATGTTACAACTGCCTCATGTACACAGACAACCCTCTCCTCCTCCCAACAAATTCCAACACATGTGAGAGATGCAACCATATAGCCAAACTGGAGGCTAAGCTCTCTCAACTCAGTACTGGCATAACCAGTCAGGAGGAGAAGGAAACCACACTCACTACAATTCCAGTCTCACATAGACCTACCACGACAGCAAACCAAAAACATACTCGGAGGCTCTAAATAAAAATCTGCCTAAGCAGCAGAGACCTCCAAAGCAGACACCCAAGCAACCGCTAGCCCGAAACAAAACAAGTGCAACACATAGCTCACAAAGCCAGTATGCTGAACAGTCACAGCCCTTATGGCTAAACAACGCACCTGATACACTTGTAATAGGTGACTCTGTCATCAGGCACACTGACGTCCCGCTCACCAGATTGAACAAGGAGAAGGTCACGGTGAGCTGCCTGTCGGGCGCTAGGATCCACCACATAACACAAGCACTCAGGTCACTCCAAGGCAAGTAGAAATATGACTCATTCATTGTCCATGCTGCTGTGAATGACCTGAGACGTACCTTCCTGGACTACATGAAAAGAGACATAGAGGAGCTCTCTGAGCATGTAGCCCAAGCCGGTATGACCCTGACCTTGAGTAGCATCTTACTCTCACCAAGAATGATGCCACAATATGAAGACAAGATGATCATTTTCAACAATTGGCTTAAGTATTGGTGTCATTCAAAAGGAATCCAATGCCTGCCAGCCTGGGATGACATGCTCGACAAGCCACGATGCTTCGCTAGGGATGGCTTGCACCTGTCACCCCTGGGCTTTCGGATATTGGCAAAGGTTCTTGCTTCCCCCATAGTGCCTTTTTTAGGCAAGGCTCAAAAGACAAACCCACCTCCATAGGTATCACAAGGTTTAAGAAATTAAGAGTAATGCAACTCAACGCCAGAAGTCTAAACCTCAAGATGCATGCACTCAAAACTCTCCTTAGCATGGAGAACATCGATATCTATGCATTAACAGAAACCTGGTTCAAGGCTTCCGGGAGCACCCCAGCACTACCAGGTTATACCTCATACCATGCTTTTCGGCCCCAAAACTTGGACCGAACCACAAAAGGAGGGGAGTATCAATATTCGTCAAAGATACCCACACCTCCAGGTTTGTGGCACAGCACGAAGCATCAGAGACTATCCATGTGCAACTAACAGTGGGTAAAACTGCCTTCCAGTTTATAGCCTGCTACAGACCACCCGCCCAAACCCAGGAACCCCACTCGGCCTTCCTGAGAACACTGGAAAATATGAAGGTCTCTCCAAACACCATTATATTGGGCGACTTCAACTACCCAAACATAGACTGGGAGCATTACTCTAGCTCCAACACCCTAGCCCAAAGGTTCCTACAATTTATAAACTCAAATGCTATGAAACAACTTGCTACCACTCCCACAAGAGGGGAAAACATACTGGACCTGATCATCACCAACATGGGGACTCTATGCTCCAGACCAGAAGTGTATCCCTCACTGGTAAGATCAGACCATAAACTAATCTCACTGGATATTCACATCCCGACCCCACCCCCTGCCCAGAAAACCACCGTGAAAAACTTCTCTAAAGCAAATTTCACACTCCTCATTGGAATCCTTCAAAGCCTCCGAGCCTGTGGAAAATACGGCCCAGACCACAGAATCCTTTATAAACGCATTCTATGAATACCTTCAGGAATGCATGGATCATGCAATCCCAAATGAAACCAAGACCCAATCCTCCAAAGGCCAGACGTGCTGTCTGGTGGACCCCAGCCATAAACAAACTATACAATAGAAGGAGGAAGCTACTACATGATAGAGTGAAATCCCAAAAAGGGAAGGCGTCTCTGATCAGTATTAGCAAAAAACTACGGGCACTCATAAAATCGTCTAAGGCCAGCTTCGAGAGAAAAATTGCACAGGACACTAAGGATAATCACAAGACTTTCTTTAGTTATGTTAGGAACCTGGGTGGGAATTCCCAGATATGCTCAGAATTACTCCAAAATGACAAAAAATACATTGAACCCACAGACATTGCCAACATCTTAGCTGACAGGTTCAGGGCAACCCCCCCCCCCACCAAAGGGGCAAATATCTATCCCAGCAGAGTGCTGCCCCCCTGGCATCTCAGATGCTCAGGTAAGAGCCACCCTCTCCAAAGCAAAAAAACACAGCATCAATGGGACCAGACGGTGTCCCGGGCTGCGTCCTACATGAACTCCAAGAAGAGCTAAACCGAAACAAAAAACTGCTGTTCAATCTCAGCCTTACTACAGGATATGTACCCAAAGAGTGGCATACAGCAACAGTGGTCCCTCTCCACAAAGGCAGTGCCTCAACGGATCCTGGAAACTATCACCCCATAAGCCTGACTAGCTTGGTCTGCAAAGCTATGGAAAGGATCATCATGGACCTCATAAATAAAGATATTGGGGACCTACAGACACTGGATCCTACCCAGTTTGGCTTTGTTAAGGGCAGATCCTGCCTCTTAAACCTGGTCAATTTCTTTTAAACAGTCACCAAGGCCATTGACGAAGGGAAGGTGGTCCACACAGCCTACCTGGACCTCGCAAAAGCCTTCGATACAATACCCCACTCGGGCATTATAGATAAGCTCACCAGCTTAAATATAAACCCCTATGTAACTAGATGGGTTGCAAACTGGCTCAAGGACAGAACCCACATGGTTAGAATTGCTGGAGCCATGTCAGACTCCAAACCAGTTACAAGTGGTGTTCCACAAGGCTCAGTCCTGGGACCTCTCTTGTTCGGTATACATTTCTCGGAGGTGCAGGCCAACACGGAAGGACTATGGCTGACCAAGTTCGCAGATGACTGCAAACTGGGCGCCATAATCGACTCTCCAGCCAACACAGGCATCCTCCAAAAGGGCCTCATAGAAACAAAAAAATGGTGCCAGAGCCATCGCCTCAAGCTAAATTCCAAAAAGTGTATAGTCATCCCCTTTGGCAAAAACAAAGTGCCCACAAATTACCACATAGGTGGTAATCCATTAAGTACAAAAGAAGTAATTAGGGACCTGGGGACCCAAGTTGATAGCAATCTCTCATTTGACAACCACTTAGCCAAAGTGATTAGAAAAACATTTTATATAGCCCACCTAATCATGAAGGTTTTCACATCTAGATCAGGGGAGGTCATCGTGCCACTTTACTCATCCCTCATCAGGCCCATAATTGAGTACAATGCCCCTTTTGGGATGTACCTTACCAGACACCTACAGCAACTGGAAAGACCCCAAAAGCACCTCACCAAGAGGATCACAGGGCTCAAACAGATGCCATATGTTGCCCGGTTAAAGAATCTCCAGCTCTACTCAGTGGCATACCACCTGCTCAGAGGCGATCTGTGCCTGACGTATAAAGCCATGTCCAACCCGGAATTAATGGACATGCTGCACCTCAGAAAATCCAAATCCCATCGAGCTACGCACTCGAGAGACTTGAACCTCAGCACTGAAATAAATAGGACATGCTGGAGGGACAGATTCATAACCCAGAGGCTCCCTTCACTCTGGAATAAAATCCCAGTCCAGGTTAGGCAGAGTCCCTCATTGACTCTCTTCAAAAGGAATCTTGATGAGTGGATGGGAGATCTTAGGTTTACCCCGGGTATCACTTCTGTGTGACACACAGACCGAGGCACAGTATACTAACCTCGAAAAAGGGCATAGCAAAATTAATTTAAAATGGGTGGCGAAGATAGCCTAGTATGAACCTATGAACTAGATACCCAGTCGGAGTATGTGAGTCAACCATTTAGCTTTGCAGCACACTGAATCTATATGTGAGGTGAAGATGCAAACTATATTTGGAGGCTAGCTTTCCATAAAAATATGCTGTCAACTTCCATGGGGGTGTCATTTTCCTGGGTTCCTATCAGAAGTCCGAAGACGCATTCTGTCAAATGCATCTTGGTCGAACTGTAAATGTCGAAAATCCAAAATGACGAAGTGGCTTTTAAGCATATTCTTTCTCTGGGAAAGAAGTCGCTTGGCTGCTTCCATTACTTTGCCATTTTTGGCACTGTAATGCTCTCTCGGAGTTAGTAGCTTTAAGTAGGGGGGGGTGTGGGGGACACAGCCCCCCACATAAAATAGTGTGTGATGGGCTGTTTTTTTTTTTTAAACCGTTTTTTTTTTTTTCCCTGGGGAAAAAAAAATCGCTGTTCTGGTAGTTCGCTCATTTACGTTTTCGTTGTTTTGGGTTTATTATAACAGCGTTCGATCTTTTGCTGTTATAACATAAACCCATTATCCTCACCCACTTCTCATTTGTAGACCACTGACTGATGCACCCACACACACAAAAAAATAAATAACCCTTCCTATGCTGTGATAATAGGCACATTTCAACCAATGCCGCCATGACTTCCGAGTCATACATCTGACATGTATTCGTCAGCAGGACATTCAACCAGCTGCAAGTATAACATCATCCCACACTGAGGAGTCCATAGTCTAATGCATGTAACCCTTCATGGATTAGACACTACATTTAAATATCTGATTTAAAGGTGATTTCATAGTAAGGCATATATACCACTTGCCAGGCTGGACAAGGAAAAGATGACAGTAAGCTGCTTCTCAGATGTTATGTTATGACAGGCCACTTGGACTCTAAAATCTCTTCACCCCATCTATGTATTTGTCTCTGGGTTCCATGTGTTTGATCACGTTTGTTAGATTTAATGTTTTGTTAGTTGTGTTATTTTGTTAAACTGCAACTTTATCACAAGATGACAACTGCTTTGTGTACAGGATTGCTATATAGTGGGGAGTGGGATTTTTTCCTTTCCCCATTGCTTTGTGAAATCAAACGGTATATATAATTAGCAGGAGATGGGTGGAGTGCAGACCCCTACAAGGGGGAGGAGGTGTAGGGCCCTGCAAAAAAAGCATTTTTTTAATTTAGTTTTTCATGCCCTGAGAATCGTTCTCAGTGCATGTGTGCATCAGTGTGTCAATGGATTTTGTATTGACAGGTTGGGGTCAGTGTGATGAATGGTAATGCCATATATAATATATACATGTATGACATCATTACTGATCTTGTATGCATCCGCATGTGTGCATGTGAATAATTCATGACATGCATCCTTGGCTTGTTTGAAGAGACATATAATGGTTCTTTCCGAATATGCTTCTACAGCTGATATACAACTAGCTTTGAGCAGTACCTTGTCTGTGCTGAGAATGATACAACAATATCCGCAAACGATAACCGACTTCAACTTTTGGTTTAGTTATTGACAGCATTCCAAGAAGGTCTGATGCATTTCTGTGTAGAAAGAAATTGTTGCAGTCCTACCACTTTCCAAGAGATATCCTGCACCTTTCTTCTCCAGGGTTTTGCATATTAGCTAACACTTTTTAGCCAAATCAAAACCAGGACAGTATAAATGTAGTGCAGCTCAAACCTAGATGGCTTAACGATTACTTGTCTTCCCTTGAAACTGTCCTGACCATAAAAAATAGACATCTGAATTATCACTGAAGTATGATTCCTGGTGCAGTGAAAATATCTCCTTCTTACCATGGTTAATTGCTCACTAAACCTTCATTCCCTCTAGAGTGGGTCTGTCTCTTATCTGTGTTTGTAGGTCTAGAGTCTACCAAAGTTCCATCATGTCTAGGCTTGTACAGAAACATAATGACCTCAAACTCCTCCATACCCAGGTAACTAGCAATAAGATGTCTTATCATACCTTACCTGACTATGGAATCCATACTATGGGACCCACAAACTGTAAGGTATATCTGTACAAACTTCATTGCCTTACCACTGAAACAGTTATTATTACTATTATCATCCTCATCTTCACGGATTTCAACTGCAAATTTATAAATTTAAAGATCTACTTAAATCTTTAGAAGAATTGTCTGTATGTAGTTATTATGAAGACTCTAGACCAGATATTGCTTCACCTTCCCTATGCTCAGATTTACTGAACTTGGCCATCACAGATATATCGATATTATGTGCTACATCTATAGTTATGCCATTGTTACTTAGATCTGACCACTGTTTAGTGGTATTTGCTATTAGGATGACATCAAAATGCCCACAAATTCTACTATATTAAAGGACTTCACAATGTGTGACTTACCTCAGCTAAATAATAACTTGACGTGTTTGGGTCCCTATTCTCTTAAGTGCACAGTAGCCATCCCTGCAGAGAAGTTCTATTATCAATCAACACCTACATCAAAATATTTGAATTAATCGGATGCAAATACAGCACTATGTCTAGGAAGAAACCCTTGTGGTGGAAATGTGCTATAAACCAGTTATACAACCAAAGGGGAAAAAATTGTCAGCTTTAGGAATGAACTGAGAACACTGCAATCCATAACTGAACTTAGAAAATTAAAAAAAAAAAAAAAAAAAAAAACTTGGAAACAAAATCAAATTTATCAAGGCTATGTCTGAACTGAAAATCTCTATCACTACCACACCAAAGCAGAATAATAAAATATAATGAAGCTTATTGGAACTATGAGTTTTCTGAAACATTAAGTTTATTGTCACAATAAGTTTCTGCAGGCAAATACAAATAAAACTGCACTTAAGCATATTAAAATTATATGGCTAGACATGATACATCACTTCCTGTAGCAAATAAAATATGCTCAAGGCAGTATATAATAAAATCATATATGTTAATATTTCATTTATATATTATATATATATTCTTTAATATTGGTTTAATGTTCACATGTTCATTCAACCCTGGGTACTGATGCACTTTAAATCTATAATTAATTTATATTCTGTTAGATATATTATCTAATTGTTTTTGTTCCTCCCATCATATCCCCTCCTCTTATATATTCTAATACAATTTGTATCACTGCAGTGTTAAAGCTATGTTGACATTTCTATCTTATATGATTGAATAACATGCCTTCATTTTATTTTCTAATATCTGACTTGTGGTCATCTCATGTTTGTCTTTCCTATGTATGATTTGGTACATTTACACATGCAGCAATATAAATTACATTTTAGTATCACAATCCGCAAAATTTCTAAATATAAATTATTGTCCTGTTACCAGATTTCTAAATATTTTTTCCTTGTTTATATATCTACAAAAATATATATTTAGTTCATGGGTGAGTGCTCTTCTATCAATTTTTCCTAGACTGATGTTTCTAATCTGCCCTCTGTAGCATACTTTTTCTCAAAATTTGTGATCTCATATAACATTTGGGTCTAGTCTCTACATCTTTCCTTAGTTGTGTTAAATTATTTAATATATGCCAATGTTTCTTAATGATATTCTTTATTGTTTCTGTCCATCACGTGTTCTTTCCTTCTCTCACTGTTATGTCTTGCTCTGAAAATATGGGATTTGTTCTTCTGTGTGTAATAGCTATTTTGTTAGCCTTATTTTTATTTATTCTCCTATTACATCCCCTTGCCACAAATTTCTTGGATATGTCATCTAATTGTTTTCATGAACTTGTCTTGTATATTTAGTTTCACGACCCTTACTATCTGATTTTTTACTGTACTGTTAAACATGTAAGTTGGTTGTGTACTAGTATTATGTAGACATGTTCTTCTTTACTTCCTTGTTTACGTTTTCTTCACAGTCCTTGTTTACGTTTTCTTCACAGTATTCTTAAAGTAACTTCTAGGAAATTTACTTGTATAATAATCGCTTGCTTTTTAAATCCTAAAAAGTCTACTTTGTTATATAAATTATAAAATTGTCTAACATCTCCAAAGTGTCTCTCCATATTTCAAATACATCATCCACAAATCTTCTGTAAAGCATCATGTTGTTTATAGGTCAATACTAGACTATTGGCCTGTAGGCCCTTATAAGCCTTGCCAAGAATTTCACCCATGTTCGCACAAAATCAGCACCTGTTTTCCTTGTCCAGCAGGGGCACAGGCAGGATTCCAGGAGTATATTTTCTGTTTCCCATCCAGTCATCCAGGTTCCTTTTAAAGAGGGCTAGTGAGCTACTCTCCTTGACATGGACAGGAAGTTTATTCCACAGATGGAGGAGTTGCTATGGGCTCACCTTGTGGGGCTGCTGTGGCCAATATA
This sequence comes from Protopterus annectens, assembly GCF_019279795.1. Classification (NCBI taxonomy): domain Eukaryota; kingdom Metazoa; phylum Chordata; order Ceratodontiformes; family Protopteridae; genus Protopterus; species Protopterus annectens. Next base: position 733,954,001 of record NC_056750.1, on the reverse strand, counting down.
TTTATGGCTTATTGGGAAAGACATTTTGTTTTTAATAACACAGAGTGGAATGAGAAGCTTGTCTTTTACACACGATTCTTAGATGACGTCTTTATACTTTTTAAAGGGGATTCTACATTAGCACACTCATTTGTTGACTATTTGAACTCAACGACAACCTTTTTAAAATTCACTCACCATTTTGACACTGATGTGATTGATTACCTTGACGTTAAGCTGTCAAGGGTGTCTCCGACTTGCAGGTTTAAATCTGTTATTTTTAGGAAAGACACATATGTCAATTCTTTTCTTCATTTCATGAGCTCACATCCTTTCAAACATAAAAGAGCTATAGTGAAAGGCCAACTGGTAAGGGCAGTAAGAATGTGTAGCGATTTGAGTGACTTTTTACATGAAAGTGCATACTTAAAGGAGCTTTTTCTTAACCGTGGATATCCCCAGTGTCTAGTGGTTGACTTGCTGAATGAAGTAGTTACTATGAGAAACAGTGTTTTTTATAAACCACTTCTTTCTGTGCTTCCCATAGCTGGTGTTGGTACAATGTCGACGCCGGTTATTACAGTGAATTCTTCCATAATAGATGCTTCCACATCTATAGTTGAACCTACACCAAAAGAGTACCCATGCAGTTTTATTACGACATTCAATCTTAATTCTAATGTTATTCAAGGAATTTTGACTAAGAATTGGTATTTTATTTCTACTAACTCTATGTTATCTGGTAAATTGGGCGAAAAACCTAGCACTGTTTTCAAGAGAGGGAGAAATATTAAGGGCTTACTTCAAAGTGGCCCAGCAGCAGTATCTTATAATAGAACAATGGGCTCTTTTGCATGTGGCTTGTGCAATTGGTGTAACCATATAAAGACAGGTAGTTCATTTTGTATTTCAGGTAAAAAATATCATATTTCCCATAGAATCAATTGTGACACAAAATCTATCATTTATGTGGCCTTTTGCACATGCTGTTCCGCCTTCTATGTCGGCAAGACCGACAGAAGGTTTAAGGAACGTATTTACCAGCACTGTTATGCTATTAAAAACAACAAGTGTGAAAATGCACTGGCCAAGCACACAGTTAGCCACCCAGGTCATGCATTTCTTTTTATGGGCACCTTTGCGATATTTGGGTGTCCTCCTTTTTACAAATTTTGGAACCCTGGTTAATGGTGCCCAGTTCTAGAGTCTTTGATCATGTGACAAGCCCGGGGGTTTTTGTCCCAAAAATTGATTTCCTTTGAAAAGGGATTTAAAAATTTGGTGATGAACGGTCTATTCCCGGTTTATGTGGGGGAGGGTTTAATTTTCATAATTTTCCAATTGGAATTTATGGGTTTTTATGGGTTTTTTTACCAAGCAAAAAAATTTTTTACCTTTGGTTTTTTGGGTTGTATTGCCCTTTGGTAATTTATTGGGTTTTTAGAATTTTCCCCTGTTTTTCTTTTAGACGGAGTGTTATTACTGGATCCCCTTGGGAAATTTACACAGAACTAGCTTTAAAGTCAATAATTTTATTTTTGTACTGAGGCATCATTCTGGGTGACAGTAGGATGCTGCTTAAGGCTAGGGACATACCTGCCTGGGATGCACATTCAGCGAGCTCAATCATGTCTCTCTTCATATAGTCTAGAGAGGTACATCTGAGTCATTCACACCAACATGGACTATTATGACAGAGTCATAATAGTACCTGTTGTTGAGAGATTTGAGTGTGTGTTTAAAAATTCATTTTGGAAAGAGAATACATATTCATCGCTAAGTTTTTGTTTGCCACTGGTGTTACCGTGGTAACCCCTTCTCTTTGTTTATCATCTGTCTTGGGAAAAGAACACACTACTTTCCAAAATAGCCAAGAGCAAATCACATATTGCATCATTGTAAATATTTCCAAACTGAATATTCATAGTAATGAATTTTCTAATCCTGTCAACACTATATATATTTGGTATGGATGTGAGCTAACGTTTATACATCCAGTGTCACTAAATAATCATCACTCAAGTCATTATACTGATACCATTCATAAAGTTGTCTCAAAGATATGGAGTATTTTTCATATAACTTTCAGTACCATCAAAAGCAGGTATTACACTAAAGAGAGATTGGGATTGGCTGATGGGCTCACGCAACACTTTGTGCCCCTGGAGAGTTGCCTGTCTCACCCCACCCTAACTATGCTACTGATTACTCCACACAAGTCCTACAAAAATACCATGCAGCTTGTATTCCATGCTGTAGAAATGAAAAACAGCACTTCAGTATTTCATTGGGCTTCTCATCTCTACAGGGATTGCAATTTTGTGTTATTAATAACATTAGTATTTGCAATATGCAACCTTTAATAGCTCTGGAAATTTTTCTTCTTGTTTTTTTTTTTTTTTTTTTTTTGTTTAATCGCATGTTATGGATTTAGTTCCAGCTATGTAGAAGGACCTGGTGACAAAAGTACAAACCATGCCTAGAGTCGCAGAGGTTCTCAGTGGTAGTGGGCATGCATCAAGTTTCATCTCTGAGCCAACTGCTGTTCATAATGATGATGGGAATGATCAACTAAGTTGCTTTTATGCAAATGATATAGCATTACAGGCAGACTCTGAGCGAGAACTTCATCAAAGGATAAGGGAATGGAGTGCAAAACTGAAGGCACAAGGGATGAAACTGAATGCAGATAAGACAGCTGTAACAGCATCACATGGGGGAGTCAGAAGAAGTTGAGAAATTATCTAGAAGGGAAAAATGGTGGAAAGTTTAACAGCTTCAAGAAGCTAGGAAGAGTCAGTGAAGAGAAGGGAAGCCTGAATGAGGAGGTCAAGGTTGGCGTTAGAAGAGCAGCATCGAAGTGGCACAGCATGCCATGGTAATCTGACAGACGTATGGCAAACAAGCTGGAAAGTAAGGTGTAAAAACACTGGTGCAATGTAGTATCATGTTTGGTACAGAAACCTGCACAGTAAATGCAGAACAACTGAGGAAGCTCTAAGTGATGCAGACTGAGTGCATAAGATAGTATGGGCTATGGGACAAATGAAGAAATGAGAGCATCAAAGAATGGTCAAATCAGCTCCATTTACAGAGAAAGTCAGAAAACATATTATGGTGATTCACGTACATGTACAGGAAAGCAGCAGACAATCTAGTTAAGAAGATGGCAAAATTAAATGAGTGAGTCCAGCTAAGAGATGGCTGGATTGTATGAGAGAAGAACGGTGACAGTCAGGCATGACTGTTGAAGAAGGTAGAAGTGGCTCTGAGCTGAGACAGTTGAAGCTACACCTCAACCCCATGTTGAAAATGGGAAAAAGTGGGTGGTTGGTGATTATGGATTTAGTAACACTCATGTAAGTCTTCCCAGTTAAAGACTTTTCATGTGTTATATAGTCTGTTAATCCCTTTTAATCCCAGTTAAAGACTTTTCATGTGTTATATAGTCTGTTAATCCCAGTTAAAGACTTTTCATGCATTATATAGTCTGTTAATCCCTTTTAATCCCAGTTAAAGACTTTTCATGTGTTATATAGTCTGTTAATCCCAGTTAAAGACTTTTCATGTGTTATATAGTCTTTATCCTTTAAAGTAAAGACTTTCATGTGTTAATATTTGAACCCTTTTAATATGTCAAAGCACTGATTTGAACTTAGTTAATTGCTCAGTCACACCATTCTTCAGTTTAATTTTTTTAGGGCATATTCAATTCTTTTCTTCATTTCTTTGGCTCAAGCCGGCATGTAAAGGCCAACTGTAGGTAAGTTTGCTTGTGACTTTTACATGAAAGTGCATACTTAAAAGCTTTTCTTAACCGTGGATATCCCCAGTGTCTAGTGGTTGACTTGCTGAATGAAGTAGTTACTATGAGAAACAGTGTTTTATAAACCACTTCTTCTGTGCTTCCCATAGCTGTGTTGGTACAATGTGGTTATTACAGTGAATTCTTCCATAATAGATGCTTCCACATCTATAGTTGAACCTACACCAAAAGAGTACCCATGCAGTTTTATTACGACATATAATCTTAATTGTAATGTTATTCAAGGAATTTTGACTAAGAACTGGTACTTTATTTCTACTAACTCTATGTTATCTGGTAAATTGGGAAACCACTGTTTTCAAGGGGAAAATATTAAGGGCTTACTTCAAAGTGGCCCAGCAGCAGTATCTTATAATAGAACAATGGGCTTTGCATGTGGTTGTGCAATTGGTGTAACCATATAAAGACAGGTAGTTCATTTTGTATTTCAGGTAAAAATATCATATTTCCATAGAATCAATTGTCACAAAATCTATCATTTATGTGGCTTTGCACATGCTGTTCTTTATGTGGCAAGACCGACAGAAGGTTTAAGGAACGTATTTACCAGCACTGTTATGCTATTAAAAACAACAAGTGTGAAAATGCACTGGCCAAGCACACAGTTAGCCACCCAGGTCATGCATTTCTTTTTATGGGCATTGACCACTTGCCTGTATCTATTAGAGGTGGTCCTACCTCACTAATTTTGGAAACCCGTGAGTTAATGTGGCAACTTAAACTAGACGCCTTCAATGTACCAGGTCTTAATGAAAGCTGTAACATAGCACCGTTTTTAAAGTACAAATCTTACTTGAGGTGAAAGCTCTTAGGAGTGAGTTACTAATAAAATAATATGACTGACTGTAATTTACTCTGAGTACTTCATTCCACGTTTATTGTGATTCCATATTGGTTTTTTATTTATCATCATTTTTCACTTCTTATTAATAGGGGAAGTGATGAGAGTTTACAATAGACTAGCTGTTTACCATTGGGCATAGAAAGAGTGTTTTTAATTGCACACATTGTTTAGTTTCTGTTTATTGTATATAGCCCATTTGGTAAGTTTTATGCTGTGTTAATAGAAAAATATACACATGTTTTATGATGCATACTACTTTCAGACTTGTGCTAGTGGTTTTTATTTTGTTCATTCTTATTTTGACATGAGATTGTGTTTTTTACTTGTTATAGAGTTATTTAGAACTATTTTAAAGTGTGTAGTCATATTTTCTTTTTTATCATACTGTTTGGCTTAAACTCTAGCAGTTATTTAATTCTGTTAGATATAACAGACTTCTTAAAGGCAGCGTAGAATAAGAAATTTTGTTATGGACCACTTTGCTGTTTAAGTAAATTATTCATTATCAAAAAATTGTAACAGGAAGTGATGTAACTGCATTGTTATGAACATTTAAAAAGAGCGCATTCTCAGTGCCTTTTTCAATTCCTCTGAAGAAGCTACCTTGTTAGAGTAGCGAAAACGCTGTTGTGATACTTTGTATTTAAAGAATAAAATTGCGTTAAGGTCATTTTGGTGGAGTGTTCCTTCGTGGTTCGAAGTCTTCTATCGCTAGTTTGTGTACTGTCTCTATCAATTCATTTAGTGTATCCCTCTATAGCCCATGTTATCCATATCTATGCATATAGGTTTCCGTTTTTTTTAAGCTTATTGATTCAGGTATTATTGCTTCTAGCGAGAACTTCATCAAAGGATAAGGAATGAGTGCAAAACTGAAGGCACAAGGGATGAAACTGAATGCAGATAAGACAGCTGTAACAGCATCACATGGGGGAGTCAGAAGAAGTTGAGAAATTATCTAGAAGGAAAATGGTGGAAAGTTTAACAGCTTCAAGAAGCTAGGAAGAGTCAGTGAAGAGAAGGGAAGCCTGAATGAGGAGGTCAAGGTTGGCGTTAGAAGAGCAGCATCGAAGTGGCACAGCATGCCATGGTAATCTGACAGACGTATGGCAAACAAGCTGGAAAGTAAGGTGTAAAAACACTGGTGCAATGTAGTATCATGTTTGGTACAGAAACCTGCACAGTAAATGCAGAACAACTGAGGAAGCTCTAAGTGATGCAGACTGAGTGCATAAGATAGTATGGACGCTATGGGACAAATGAAGAAATGAGAGCATCAAAGAAGTGGTCAAATCAGCTCCATTTACAGAGAAAGTCGAAGAAAACATATTATGGTGATTCACGTACATGTACAGGAAAGCAGCAGACAATCTAGTTAAGAAGATGGCAAAATTAAATGAGTGAGTCCAGCTAAGAGATGGCTGGATTGTATGAGAGAAGAACGGTGACAGTCAGGCATGACTGTTGAAGAAGGTAGAAGTGGCTCTGAGCTGAGACAGTTGAAGCTACACCTCAACCCCATGTTGAAAATGGGAAAAAGTGGGTGGTTGGTGATTATGGATTTAGTAACACTCATGTAAGTCTTCCCAGTTAAAGACTTTTCATGTGTTATATAGTCTGTTAATCCCTTTTTAATCCCAGTTAAAGACTTTTCATGTGTTATATAGTCTGTTAATCCCAGTTAAAGACTTTTCATGCATTATATAGTCTGTTAATCCCTTTTTAATCCCAGTTAAAGACTTTTCATGTGTTATATAGTCTGTTAATCCCAGTTAAAGACTTTTCATGTGTTATATAGTCTGTTAATCCCTTTTTAATCCCAGTTAAAGACTTTCATGTGTTATATATTCTGTTAATCCCTTTTTAATATGTCGTAAAGGCTACTGATTTGCAACTTAGTTAATATGCATCAGTCACACCATTTTCTTCCCGTCTTCAATTTTTTTATCTGTAGTACTTCATTTCTTTTCTATCAATTCATTTAGTGTATCTCTCTATAGCCCATGTTATCCATATCTATGCATATAAGTTTCTGTTTTTTTTAAGCTTATTGATTCAGGTATTATTGCTTCTAGCCAGCTTTGTGTATTGATGATTTAAGCAATAACCGACAATGTGGTGTGGTATATTGAAGATTTACCCATGGTTGGCATGTTATAATCATGAGGGCGAAGCTCAACTGATTAAATAAAGCCAACCGTGGGTAAATCTTCAATATACCACAACCACGGAGTCGGTTATTGCTATTATACAATATTGTATAATAGCAATATACCACAACCACGGAGTTGGTTATTGCTATTATACAATGACATTATTTAAAAAAGAAAATACTTTTCTTAAATAATGTCTTTGTATAACATTACTGTTCTTCCTCCGGTGGTGGTATACGGCTTCCTTATGTTGATGTACTGCACATGAGTATGGGACTTGCATTCCTACCCATAACCCAGTACATCAATGGTTTGAAACTGAAGCAATGGAGAAAAGAAAGTCTCTGTTGCTCTGTTTTTTTTTTAATTATTAAAAAAAAAAAGTTTTGGACACATGCACGTGTTGGAATATCAATGGGGGGGGTCATTGCATAATTTTTGTTTATTAATATTGCACTTGACTTCTGTCCTTATCGGTATGTTCTATATTTTCTTCATCTGTACCTTAATTTATAAAAAGCCACTGTTTTATAACATTTTCTTTTTCTTATTCACATTCTTATTTTCAAGGTTTAGATGCCCATTGATTATTACCCATTTTTAAAGCATTTTACTACATCTGGCATTTTAAAGATCAGATTTCAATTTGTTGTTTCTATGTCATGTTTCCATACTTTTTCTTAATCTTCTTTTCATGTTAGATGATGATTGTGTGCAAGTCATTTCTCTCAAGTCTTTATAAAATGCAGTTTAAAAAGTAACATTCAAGCAGAAGCTTCGCTATTTACATATTTACCGTGTTATGCACTCAACAAAAAATTTCCATTAAACAGCTAATAAACTCAGATCATGAGAAGCTAAAAAGCTTGCTTTGCTTGCAGTTTTTAAGGTCAACACCCATTTTATACAGTATTAATGCTAACACCTCAGTACTATTAATTCTGTGTCATCAATAGTTTCTTAAGCTCCTGATTGCTAACACAAAAAGTTTAAGCAGAGGCGCAGAGTAGGCTGTTATTTTATTTTTCTTTACAGTATTATTCACCACATGAATCCAAGTAGAGTAATTACCTCTTTACATAAGAGTGAAATGTAACACCAGTGATATGTAGCATCCATGCGTAAGAATAGACCTCAAACATTACTGAACCTGCTCAAAGCTGCATGTGCTATCCTCTGAGCTGACAGTGACAAGACTTAATATCAGTGACTTTTTTGAATTCTCAAGGGTTTCTTCTATATTCCTTGTTTACTCTCTTTTTTTTCTTCTTTTCATGCCTATATACTTTTTTCTTGAAACTGTACACTTAATACTGTAGTTTAATTTACTCCTATGCTCAAGCCAGCCTGCCATCGCTATTCCACTTTCTTCACAGCGTAGATGCTACTTATTTCTGCATTAAAATACATTTGTAGCACCTTCAAGTGCTGACCTTTAGTCCCTTCCTCAACTGAATCAAAAACTTGAATCTTTTTCATTTGGTCAGGGAAGTTTTCATTTTTTGCTTCAGGAACTATTGGAAAGAGATGACTTTGCCTAATCAGGAGGAGAAGTATTTAATGTTGCATAATACATGTTACACCATGTTCTTGTAAGTATAACTGTATGGTGTATACTCTAACCCCTAGCATACTAACACTATACAATATGTGGGCAACTACAGAATCATTCTAACTCTTAAGTAGAGAATACCTGCTTGCAGCACAGTCCCACACACTCCTCTGTGGTAGGATACTAATAGTGGCCACATTATATTCCTTTCCCTACCCTGACTGCTAGAGCCTGAGTCACTATTTGTTTTCAGGCTACTGCCACCATAGTCATATGCCCTGCCCTTCAAACACTGCATCATCTTGTACCAGCTTTCTGATTCAGAAGTATGAAAATTAATTGAGGTGATTTTGCTATGCAGCCCTCTGCTGTCACTAGTAACGTAATTCATTTCACTTACACACACGTGTACCTGTGAAATGAAGGTGGTCAACTTTGGCTGTCCATCTGCTGTAGCCAAGTCCAATTTTGCCATCCACTTTTCTGTTTTCTCAATACAGCACAATTAAAAGCAATGTATCACTGCCAGCTATTTTCTAGTCATGTCATTAGGATTATAAGAAATCACTGTCCCCAATGCCACCTTTATTGATGGCACTTAACTGAAAGAATTGAAGTCAAACTATTTGATATTGAGGTTCACAAAAATATACTCTCTGTCATTCTGCATATATTTTTGAGGGTACCTGTCAAATCTTCGAACTCTCAAAATTTCGAACGTTACATGGTCGAGACCAAACGTTCGAAATTTTGAGTGCTCAAAGATAGCCTTTCAATGGCACCATACCGTGCAGATAGGGAGAATTTCCCTTTTCTGCACTGAAGTGTGGTCTCGGAATTGGTATATTTAAATGGGGGGTGGTGGGTGCAGTTAGTGTTTTTGTCCGTTTTCTTTTTCTTTTCTTTTTTTTTTTTTATGTTTGAACATCCAAATGTTGAACATTTGATCTCGACCATGTAATGTTCGACATTTTGGATGTTCGAACATTTAACATAGACCCTGTTTTTGATGGGTGTAGAAGCAAGCACAATGCATTCCCTGATAAGAGAATTTCCCTAAACTTTAATATTCTAACTCCATGTTTGCAGAACTCTGGAAAAGACAACAAAACTCACTTTGACAAAAAGCAAGAACATCACTATGTCTCTTATGTTCACAAATATATACTAGGCTAACAAATTCCAGGGACTTTATAAGCTTAGCCATGCAAACAACCCAATTGTGTCCATATATATCATGAGGGTTTATTAGGATGTTAGGAAGTTTCAAGAGGTTATGTGCCAGGGTAGTATGTTACTTAGGGCATTACTTTCTGTCTCTGTCTATCAGAGAAATGGGAGCAATCCATTGGTCAAGGTTACACTTAAGTAAGGTTAGGGATGGACTGTGCTTCACATGGATGGGAAGGCTGTTCCAGACCATGGGGATCCTCTGAGACACTTACCTGTCTCAACAACATGTTTTATTTATGTCACAAGGAAAATTTAAATCCTTGTATCTAGTGGATCTGACTTTATTTTACAGATGTGCAACAGGTCCATCAGAGATGGATATGAGGGTGCCTTGTATGCCAGGCATAGATAGCCCCTCAGTGTCCTTCAGGAGCAGAGTATAGAGACAGAGCTTTAAGGTGATCCATAGAGGGCAGTGTGCTTATTCTCTGGATTCTCCCGGTAATAAACTTCTGTGGGCATTCCAACTGTTGCATATGTTTGGTCAGGAGCATACTGAAGGGTGCATTATACTCTGATGGGTCTTAAAAGGGCCATATAAAGAGGAACTTTGATTTCCTTGGACCTGGATGCCATGTTCTTACTTATATGTTGAGTGACATTAAATGATTTTCTTACTATCAATGTCACATTTTGGTCGAAGGCCAGATTACTGTGTAGATATGTTTCTATATCCCTGATTACTGAGTCAGCTATAAGGAGTGTTGTATTGATGAAGTAGTTAGCCTCGGTGGTAATTTACCCAAAAGGCACTATAATACATTTGTTGGCATTACGTTTTAGTCCATGTCTTTGGCACCAGTCACTTGACTGTGTTAGGCTCTCTTGTAAGATGCCTGTGCTATGGAGAGAATCTATGATAGCTCCCAATTTGCAGCTATTTGTAAACTTGGTCAACCAGAGGCCCATAACATTATGCTTTACCTCCGAGAAGTAGATGCCATATAGGAGCATTCCCATCTTGGAGCCCTGAGGTGACCCACTGGTGACCGGTCTCTTAGAGGAGGTGGTATCACCAATCTTGACTTCCTGTATTCTGTCTGTAAGGCCTTTGGTAATCTGGTGAGTTATGTATTGTTTTCTGCACAGTTCAGTGAGTTTGTAAACTAAACCAGAATGAGGTGTTGGTAATCTGGTGAGTTATGTATTGTTTTGTGCACAGTTCAGTGAGTCTGTAAACTAAACCAGAATGGGGTATTGGTAATCTGGTGAGTTATGTATTTTGTGCACAGTTCAGTGAGTTTGTAAACTAAACCAGAATGGGGTATTGGTAATCTGGTGAGTTATGTATTGTTTTGTGCACAGCTCAGTGAGTTTGTAAACTAAACCAGAATGGGGTATTGGTAATCTGGTGAGTTATGTATTGTTTTGTGCACAGTTCAGTGAGTTTGTAAACTAAACCAGAATGGGGTATTGGTAATCTGGTGAGTTATGTATTGTTTTGTGCACAGTTCAGTGAGTTTGTAAACTAAACCAGAATGGGGTATTGGTAATCTGGTGAGTTATGTATTGTTTTGTGCACAGTTCAGTGAGTTTGTAAACTAAACCAGAATGGGGTATTGGTAATCTGGTGAGTTATGTATTGTTTTGTGCACAGTTCAGTGAGTTTGTAAACTAAACCAGAATGGGGTATTGGTAATCTGGTGAGTTATGTATTGTTTTGTGCACAGTTCAGTGAGTTTGTAAACTAAACCAGAATGGGGTATTGGTAATCTGGTGAGTTATGTATTGTTTTGTGCACAGTTCAGTGAGTTTGTAAACTAAACCAGAATGGGGTATTGGTAATCTGGTGAGTTATGTATTGTTTTGTGCACAGTTCAGTGAGTTTGTAAACTAAACCAGAATGGGGTATTGGTAATCTGGTGAGTTATGTATTGTTTTGTGCACAGTTCAGTGAGTTTGTAAACTAAACCAGAATGGGGTATTGGTAATCTGGTGAGTTATGTATTGTTTTGTGCACAGTTCAGTGAGTTTGTAAACTAAACCAGAATGGGGTATTGGTAATCTGGTGAGTTATGTATTGTTTTGTGCACAGTTCAGTGAGTTTGTAAACTAAACCAGAATGGGGTATTGGTAATCTGGTGAGTTATGTATTGTTTTGTGCACAGTTCAGTGAGTTTGTAAACTAAACCAGAATGGGGTATTGGTAATCTGGTGAGTTATGTATTGTTTTGTGCACAGTTCAGTGAGTTTGTAAACTAAACCAGAATGGGGTATTGGTAATCTGGTGAGTTATGTATTGTTTTGTGCACAGTTCAGTGAGTTTGTAAACTAAACCAGAATGGGGTATTGGTAATCTGGTGAGTTATGTATTGTTTTGTGCACAGGTCAGTGAGTTTGTAAACTAAACCAGAATGGGGTATTGGTAATCTGGTGAGTTATGTATTGTTTTGTGCACAGGTCAGTGAGTTTGTAAACTAAACCAGAATGGGGTATTGGTAATCTGGTGAGTTATGTATTGTTTTGTGCACAGTTCAGTGAGTTTGTAAACTAAACCAGAATGGGGTATTGGTAATCTGGTGAGTTATGTATTGTTTTGTGCACAGTTCAGTGAGTTTGTAAACTAAACCAGAATGGGGTATTGGTAATCTGGTGAGTTATGTATTGTTTTGTGCACAGTTCAGTGAGTTTGTAAACTAAACCAGAATGGGGTATTGGTAATCTGGTGAGTTATGTATTGTTTTGTGCACAGTTCAGTGAGTTTGTAAACTAAACCAGAATGGGGTATTGGTAATCTGGTGAGTTATGTATTGTTTTGTGCACAGTTCAGTGAGTCTGTAAACTAAACCAGAATGGGGTATTGGTAATCTGGTGAGTTATGTATTGTTTTGTGCACAGTTCAGTGAGTCTGTAAACTAAACCAGAATGGGGTATTGGTAATCTGGTGAGTTATGTATTGTTTTGTGCACAGTTCAGTGAGTTTGTAAACTAAACCAGAATGGGGTATTGGTAATCTGGTGAGTTATGTATTGTTTTGTGCACAGCTCAGTGAGTTTGTAAACTAAACCAGAATGGGGTATTGGTAATCTGGTGAGTTATGTATTGTTTTGTGCACAGTTCAGTGAGTTTGTAAACTAAACCAGAATGGGGTATTGGTAATCTGGTGAGTTATGTATTGTTTTGTGCACAGGTCAGTGAGTTTGTAAACTAAACCAGAATGGGGTATTGGTAATCTGGTGAGTTATGTATTGTTTTGTGCACAGGTCAGTGAGTTTGTAAACTAAACCAGAATGGGGTATTGGTAATCTGGTGAGTTATGTATTGTTTTGTGCACAGGTCAGTGAGTTTGTAAACTAAACCAGAATGGGGTATTGGTAATCTGGTGAGTTATGTATTTTGTGCACAGGTCAGTGAGTTTGTAAACTAAACCAGAATGGGGTATTGGTAATCTGGTGAGTTATGTATTTTGTGCACAGGTCAGTGAGTTTGTAAACTAAACCAGAATGGGGTATTGGTAATCTGGTGAGTTATGTATTTTGTGCACAGGTCAGTGAGTTTGTAAACTAAACCAGAATGGGGTATTGGTAATCTGGTGAGTTATGTATTTTGTGCACAGTTCAGTGAGTTTGTAAACTAAACCAGAATGGGGTATTGGTAATCTGGTGCGTTATGTATTGTTTTGTGCACAGTTCAGTGAGTTTGTAAACTAAACCAGAATGGGGTATTGGTAATCTGGTGAGTTATGTATTGTTTTGTGCACAGTTCAGTGAGTTTGTAAACTAAACCAGAATGGGGTATTGGTAATCTGGTGAGTTATGTATTTTGTGCACAGGTCAGTGAGTTTGTAAACTAAACCAGAATGGGGTATTGGTAATCTGGTGAGTTATGTATTTTGTGCACAGTTCAGTGAGTTTGTAAACTAAACCAGAATGGGGTATTGGTAATCTGGTGAGTTATGTATTGTTTTGTGCACAGGTCAGTGAGTTTGTAAACTAAACCAGAATGGGGTATTGGTAATCTGGTGAGTTATGTATTTTGTGCACATGTCAGTGAGTTTGTAAACTAAACCAGAATGGGGTATTGGTAATCTGCTGAGTTATGTATTTTGTGCACAGGTCAGTGAGTTTGTAAACTAAACCAGAATGGGGTATTGGTAATCTGGTGAGTTATGTATTGTTTTGTGCACAGCTCAGTGAGTTTGTAAACTAAACCAGAATGGGGTATTGGTAATCTGGTGAGTTATGTATTGTTTTGTGCACAGCTCAGTGAGTCTGTAAACTAAACCAGAATGGGGTATTGGTAATCTGGTGAGTTATGTATTGTTTTGTGCACAGCTCAGTGAGTTTGTAAACTAAACCAGAATGGGGTATTGTACCCCTTGCTTCAGCCAGGTCTGCGTAGTTGGTCTGCACCATTGTCTCCTCCGCCATTGCCTTGGTGACCTTCTCAGAGAATTCCACCAGCTTTAGTAGGCATGATCTTAACTTAATGCCAGACTGGGCTGATCTCAATGTCTGCAGGTTGCTTATGTCTGTCTTGATCATTTCCATAATAATTTGTTCCATGACATTACATGCTATACTATTCAGACTAAATGTTCTGTTGGGTTGGTAAATGGTCCACCCTTGTGTAATGGGATACTTGCAGTTCTCTGTTCTTGTGTTTCAAAGCTGATTTTGAGGCTGTAGTTGAAAAGTGACTCAAATGTTTCTGATAGGCCATTTTTCTAGCTATTTAGGAGGTTTCCTGGATATTGTTGCAGCCTGTCGAGGCTGTGTTGGCCATAGCAAGTGCTGCCAGGTCCCGCTCTTTGTTAGTAGTTTGGAGGGAGAAGCAGGGTTGTGCTGGTAGGTATTTCATGGAGGGAGGCAGGGGGGAATGGGAGGGAAGTTTGAGCTGAATGTGTCCGCCAGCAAATTCTTTGTGCTACTCTGCTCGGTGAAGATGGGCATCACTGACCAACAGTTCAACACACTGATGTGTGCTGGCTTTAAGGTTTTGAACATAGCTGTTGAAGGCCTTATGGTTATTTAGCCTCAGAGGCTGTCTTGACCTTGTAATGTGCCTTGTTGGATTTAATTAGCCCTCTTTGTGTCCTGTTCAGTTTAGTTAGATAGCTCCTATCATTATGGGAGTTGCTCTTCCAGATTTTGTGTGTGACTTTTTTCATTTTGATATATACCCTGTTAAGGTTATAATTCCACCAGTACAGATTGTTTTTAGAGTTTGTTTTGAGCTTAGTTCTGTTAGGTACAGCAATGTCCATGCAGCCATTTACTTGGTTGTGCAGGGTTTTGGTGAACAATTCAGCATAGGTTGTTGTGAACTTGAGATAGGGAGGGGCATTGAATTTTGATAAACTATTTCTTAAAAGGGTGTAGTTTGCTTAGTAATAGTTCCTAACTGTTAAAGGGTTTGCTGGGGTTATTGAGTTGATTTTTTATTTCAAAGGAGATAGCTTTGTTGTCCGACCTCACCAGTGAGGATGTGACATTGGGTGGGGAGGGGGGTGCAGCACTGTCCCATATTGGTAAGTACCAGGTCAAATATGTTTGAATCACTGGTCACTGTCTAACACTATCTATTCTAGGGTTCTGGAATTTTCTAGGGAAATATTGCTGTGTAACAAAGACAATACATTTACATTCTTTGAACTGCTGACTCTCAGTTTGGGCGTCACATTTTCATGGCAGTAGTATGTCTAGAGCAGCACTGCGTGGTTAGGCAAATCATGGTCTTCAAGGATGACTACAAAACTGCAGAGGTCTTTTTATAAAATTTGCCTCCCTGTCACAAAATCCTAATATGCTTTAGGTAAGAGCAGTAGGAAAATGGCTAATACACAGATAAAGGGAATTCCATGTTTGTGTATTGGTAGTATTCATAGAGATTAATATAAAATGAGCTCATTTGATACTAAATTGTATATGGCCCTGAACTTATGCCAGTAATCAGCAATTTAAGATGAGAATATGGAGCTGAGAGAGGTGGGAGAAGGGGAAAAAGGAATATGGAGTGCCTTACATTTTAAAAGGAGGTACAGTTGTTGAGTTTACTTAAAGAAGTTTCTTGTGTTTTAGTAATTTAGCATATATGGACAAACTGCTGAAGGGGACGTTGTAGGAAATGTTTCATTTTGGAGGCAACAAAGTGCTTTTGCATACATGGGCAGACTACTGAAGGAATCTTTAAAGGAAATGTTTAATTTTGCTGCTTGTGCATAATTGGATGTACTGCTGAAGGGATCATGGGGTGGATGTTTCATTTTAGTAGTTGTGCATAACAGTCTGCTGAAAGAATTGGTGGTGAAATGTTTCACTTTTTTGATTGTAGAAATTTAGCCATAACACTGAAGGGATTGTTTGTGACATGTTTCATTTTAGTGCTTGTGAATACTTTAACATACTGCAGAAGGTGTCCCTGAAGGAAATGTTGCATTTGGTGCCAGTGGGATGCTTATTCATACATGGAAACACTAAAGAAGGGATAGTGGGGGACATGTTTAATTTGGTGTCAGTGGAGTTTTATGTATACATGGGCAAAACTACAGAAGGAATCGTTTGGGGGAAATGTTTCATTTGGTGTCAGTGGAATGCTTGCACCTTCATGGGCACAGTACAGTAGGGATCATTGGGGAATTAATGGTTTAGTTGATGTTAGGGACATGCTTGTGCATACATGGGCAGAGAACTGAATGGATCATTGGGGAATGTTTTATTTGGTATCAGTGGAGTTCTTGTGCATACATGAGCAGGCTACAGAACTGATTGCTGGGGAAAATGTTTCATTTTGTGTTAGTGGAGTGCTTGTACATAAATGGGTAGACTACAGAAGGGATCACTGAGATTTGGAATGTCCTACAATAGTTTAATAATGAAAATTGAGAAGAGAAGTGGGCTAGGATAGAATATTGGGATACTTCTATTGTAGAAGACATAGAATGAGGGAAGGAGGAGGCTATTTTAACTTTCAAGAACCTGTAATTCAGGAAGTTTTAGAACCAGCATGGCTGCACTGTTAATGCTGATTCTTAGAAGTGAAAGAATGAGTAGTTTGAGGTTGATATGGGCAAAGGAGTTGGTGAGGTAAATGAAGATTGCACCTGTCAAATTGACCTTGTCCATGTTGAGAAGGACATCATCTGTTAGTCCCTACATAGCAGTGCTGTGACCCAAACAGAACCCATTATGTTTTAATGTAAGATTATATTGTTGAATATAGCTTGTGAGCTGGATGTAGATGATCTTTTATAGCAGTCTGATTAGTGCGGCTATGCCAGAAATAACATTTAAGTTAGAGGCATTTTCTTGCATCAGTTTTTTCATTCAGGGAGAAATGAGTGCTATTTTCCAGATGTCTGGCATTACATTTTCTGTCTGGCAAACTTTAAAGATTTGGTTACAAAGCTGTGATGGGCAATCCCTGCAGTAAAAGATAAACCAGTGTAGAGCATAGTCTAGACTGAGTGTCAGTGTACATGTTTCCAAGTATGTTCATGAATTCTTTATGTGAAGTTTTCTTATAAAGTGGAAGAAGGTGGATGGTCTGTGGGAGTGTTGAGGGCTGTAGAAATGATGGTGGTAGTTTGGCAAAGGCAGACAAATTCTCTCACAAAGTCAGGACAGATGAAAGTTCCTCGAGTGGCCTAGATTTTTTACTGTTTTTGCCTTATCTCGTCAAAAAACAAAAAAAAAATTGTTGTTTCCCGCCTTTCTAAGCTAGTATAGTCCAGTTTTCAGGCTAGTGCTGAATTCAGGACTGTGATACTAGTTTATGAGTTGCCCATACCTTACTTGGATAGAAGGAAGTTTCTCTGTTCACTTGTGAGAGAGGGGAGCTTTGAGCAACCTACCTGTCCCTGGAGAAGTGGTTCCAGCCCAGAAGTTGGTAGTTTATTGGCCATTTTGGGCTAATTTCTCTCTCTTTCATTTCCATACTATAAAAAACACGTTTGCATGGTTTTGTGCACCGGGCAGTGCCAGTCAGCTACGGTTAAATTATTCCTGGCTCCACTAAGGTCTCCTCTTCAGTTTTTCCCTTGAAACTAGTCTAACTCTCAACCTAAGCACTCAAAAAGCATCTTACAGCCCAGCACTTGCTCAGACTTAATAGCAAGCACTAATTGCCCAGCAGGGCAAGGCTCTTTATTCACCCCCTCACCAACCAAGTGACTAAGCAGCTCACCCTACTATTCAGGCATGACCAAAGGGCAACTTCAGGTGCACTCTTCAGTCCAGCTGGTGAATCTGGGTATCCTGAGGCAATGTTACAACTGCCTCATGTACACAGACAACCCTCTCCTCCTACCACAAAACACTAACATATGCAAGAGATGCAATTATACAGCCAAACTGGAAGCTAAGCTGTCTCCATCCAAGACTGGGACAGACATTCAAGAGGAGAAGGTTAACACTTGCACCACACCTCCAGCCACACACAGACCTACTAAAACAGCACTGGCAAAAACTTCACATAAATACACAAAATCATACTCGGAGGCTCTAAATAAAAACCTGCAAAAGCATCAGAGACCTCAAAAGCAGACACCCAGACAACCTGCACTTCCCGTCACAAACCAGGCGACACACAAAACAGAAAATCAGTGTGCCGCACAATCACAACCCTTAAGCCGAAATAACATACCTGACACACTAGTAATAGGTGACTCTATAGTCAGGCACACTGACGTCCCACTCACTAGGCTGGACAAGCAGAAGGTTACTATTAGCTGCCTGTCATGAGCCAGAATCTGCCACATAACACAAGCACTTGGGTCACTCCAGAACAAGTACAAATATGACTCTGTCATTGTTCATGTTGGTGTGAATGACTTAAGACGTACCTCCCTGGACTACATGAAAAGAGACATGGAAAAGCTCTATGATCATGCAGCCCAGGCTGGTATGACCCTGACCCTGAGTAGTATCCTGCCCTCACCAAGAATGATACCTCAGTATAAAGAAAAAATGATCAGTTTCAACAATTGGCTAAGCTTCTGGTGTCATTCAAAGGGGATCCAGTGTCTGTCAGCCTGGGACGACATGCTCGACAAGCCACATTGCTTCACAAGAGATGGCTTGCACCTGTCACCCCTAGGCTTTCGAATACTGGCCAAGGCTCTTGCTGCCCCCATAGTGCCTTTTTTAGGCAAGGCTCAAAAGTCAAACCCACCTCCGTAAATAGCACAGTTAACAAAAAACTGAGGGTTATGCTACTCAATGCCAGGAGTTTAAATCTCAAAATGCACATGCTCAAAGCACTCCTCAGTGTGGAGAACATTGACATCTGTGCAGTAACTGAAATCTGGTTCAAGGCTCTAGACAGCACCCCTGCACTACTAGGCTACAACTCATACCACACGTTTCAGCCACAGAACATGGACCGAAACACACAAGGAGGGGTGTATCCATATTCATCAAAGATACCTACTCCTCCAGGTTAGTGGCGCAGCATGATACCTCTGAGATCATCCATGTGCAACTAACATCGAGCAAATCTGCAATGCAAATTGTTGCCTGCTATGGATCACTCTCCATGACCCAGGACCACCACTCCACCTTTTTGGAGATACTGGAAAACATGAATGTCCTAGCAAACACCCTGATATTGGGCGATTTCAATTACCCTACCATTCACTGGGAAAACTACTCTAGTACAAATTCCCAGGCCCAGCGCTTCCTGAAATTCATCAACTCAAATGCCCTGGATCAGCTGCTAAACTCCCCTACCAGAGGTGAAAACATATTGGACCTGGTCATCACCAACATGGACGACAGGTGTTCCACACCGGAGGTCAACCCGTCACTGGTTAGATCAGACCATTAACTAATAACTCTGGATGTCCATGCCCCACCATCAACCCCAACTAAGGAAATCACGGTAAAAAATTTTTCTAAAGCAAACTTCATCTTACTTAAGACAGAGGTGGGTAGGTTTCACCGCCCCCACGCTAAAGGATAACACTGCCCAAGATGCAGAAACCTTTACAAATGCACTCTATGAGCACCTACTAGGATGCAGGGATCGTGCCATCCCTAGCAAAACCAAGACTCACTCCTCTAAGAGAAGGAAACCAGTTTGGTGGACCCCTGCAGTAAACAGGCTATACAATAGAAGGAAGAAACTAGTTCAGAAAAAAAGCAAATTCCAAGAAGGAAAAAGATCCCTGATCAGTATCAGTAAGAAACTAAGGTCCCTCATGAAATCATCCATGGCTAACTTCAAAAGAAAAATAGCCAAGGATTCAAAAGATAACCATAAAGCCTTCTTTAGCTATGTTAAGTATCTAAGTGGCAACTCGCAGATAGGCACTGAACTAGTGCAAAATAGCACAAAATATACTGAACCTACTGATATTGCCAACATCCTGGCAGATAGATTCAGTGCAAACTTCACACCCCTCTCACCTCCAAAAGGGCCCACAACAATACCGGAAAAGTGTAGTGTCCCAAAAATCACAGACGCACAGGTCAAAACAGCCCTTTCAAAAGCCAAAAACACAGCATCAATGGGACCAGATGGTGTCCCAGGCTGCGTCCTGCACGAACTACAGAACAAACTAACCCCCCACCTAAACACGCTGTTTAACCTCAGCCTCTCCACAGGCTACGTGCCCATAGAATAGTGCACAGCAACGGTTATTCCTCTCCACAAAGGAGGGGCCACAACTGACCCTGGTAACTATCGCCCCATAAGCCTGACTAGCCTAGTCTGCAAGGCTGTGGAGCGCATCATCATGGAACTCATTAACAAAGACATTGGGAACCCACAAACACTTGACCAGACCCAGTTGGGTTTTGTTAAGGGCAGATCATGCCTACTAAATCTGGTTGACTTCTTCAAGATAGTCACCAAGGCCATAGATGAGGGAAAGGTGGTTCACAATGCCTACCTTGACCTCACCAAGGATTTTGACACCATTCGCCACTCTGGTATTACAGAAAAACTCACCAGCCTGAACATAGATACCTATGTCATGAGATAGGTTGCCAACTGGCTTACAGATAAAACTCACATGGTAAGAATAGTGGGCTCCAGGTCCGACTCTAAACCAGTCACCAGTGGTGTCTTACAAGGCTTGGTCCTGAGACCCCTACTGTTCGGCATATACTTCTCAGAAGTAGAGGCAAACACAGGAGGACTATGGCTAACCAGGTTCACTGATGACTGCAAACTGGGAGCCATAATTGACTGTCTGGCTGACACGGACATCCTCCAAAAGGGCCTGACTGAGATGGACAACTGATGTCAAAGTCATGGCCTCAAGCTGAATGCCAAAAAATGCAATAGTCATCCCATTTGGGAAAAACAAAACACCCACAAATTACCACATAGGTGGCAGCCCCCTTAATACAGAATAGGTAATAATAAGAGATCTGGGGACCCAGGTAGATAGTAATCTTTCCTTTAACAATCATATTGCCAGAGTAGTTAGGAAATCCTTCTATGTGGCTCATCTAATTACTAAAGGGTTTGCATCTAGAAATAAAGAGGTTATAGGGCCCCTCTACTCGTCACTCATTAAACCCATCATAGAGTACAATGCCCCATTTGGGATGTACCTCACATGACACTTCCAACAGTTGGAAAGACCACAAAAGTACCTCACCAAGACAATTACTGGCCTCAAACATGTCCCATGCAGCCCGACTGAAAAAATTCCGGCTGTACTCAGTGGCATATCGCTTACTCAGAGGTGATCTCTGCCTGACTTACAAAGCCATGTCCAACTCAGAATTGATGCACATGCTCCACCTCAAGAAATCCAAGTCACTGCGAGCCATGCACTCTAGTGAGATAAACCTCGCCACAACAATAAATAGAACATGCTGGAGGGATAGATTCCTGTCACAGAGACTCCCCCAGCAGTGGTGGTCATATTAGGTTTTAGTAAAGTAGAAAAATATATGTATTGTTTATATTATAGTATTTATGTATCAAACATTATAACATTTTTGTAACAAATTTATTATGTGTGCATATATTTAAAATAAGTGAGGGGTAAAGATGCTAGATAGGTGTTTTCATATAGCAGTAAAGGAAGCCTAATTGGATAATTAGGGGATGGTGCATCAATAATTCAATTAAATGTTTTTTAAAAATGGGTGGTGTTTGTCATGAAAACTGTATTCCAGGAGAAGGCGAAGGCCAAGGTACCAGAATTAAAAACTTTTCAAACGCGCAGCAACTGGTGTTCTTCATTTTGTATTTTTATACATTTGGAGTTGTGAAGGAGTGGAGGTGTTGTTTTCTTGTTGTTATGTCGGTGAACACCATTTCTGTCACCCCGTTGGGTGCACCATCTATTCAACCAGTGAATCTGGCAACCATATGGAAGGAGAGGGAAGAAAAAATGGCTAATAATGACCCTTGGGAACATGTTGCTACAGATTTTTCTGAGAGGTATGTGGAATTGGAAAGAGCTTTGATAAAAGAAGTTACAACGTTTTATGATCTGAAGCTGCTTGAGAAATATATCAGGACTAATGTTACCCCGAGGGGTTTGAGAGTTGAACGTTTACCAGCTTTTGAATTTTCTGAGGATGAGTTGGACTTATCCTCAGAATGGAAAGACATTTCTATAAGATGCACTCTGGGTTGGCTAGGAGTGCTTGTTAAAAGAAATGAAAGAATGTTAAATAAAACTCGCTCTTCCATCCTGCTTTTGCAAGATAAATTGATCGAGGAGAGTTCGGTGTCCATTTTCAACAAAAATATGTTGGAAATCAAAAATAGAGTATCAAAAATCGAAGCAGAGGTTGTTTCTCGTAAGAAGAGAAAATATCTCCGTGATATTAGAGATCATGAATCGGGTAAGCTGTTTTCCTGGCAGTACAGCTTTAAGAGGATGCGAGGCGCTCCCCGTGACGTCACAAGGGGCCCGAGATCAACCGGGGGAGAGACCTCAGCATCATTGGCGGATGAATCGAGCAGCAGAAAGAGCGTTTCCTTTGAGAGTTTGAACACGGAGCATGAATCCTTTGTGGGAGCCAACGGAGTAGCAGGTGATTCAGACCAAACGTCAGTGCAGCAGAAAGGAAGAGGTCGTCGTTTTCAAACCAAGGGAAGAAGGAGGTGACAGCATAACCAGACCAAACGAGGAGGGAAACGCTGTTCCGAAGGTTGTTTTTGCTAATGAAGGAGATTTTCAACAGGACTTTGTGCAGGACTTTGTGTCGGATGGAAATACTGACTTTGTTAACGAAATGGGTTCTTCACAAGGCGTTGCAGCAGGTTTTTGTGACAATGTGGACATTTGTGAAGGTGAGAATTACAATATTGTAAATATCTCGGACTTATATATTTCCGAGAGCGCCAAACAAGTTTTGTTTAAGGGCACTAAATTTGTGCCTGTATGTTTTCCTTCTTTAGCAGACCTATCTTTGGAAATCAAGCAGTTTTGCAGAAAATTGTATTTAAAAGATTTTTTTGGGAATCAAAATTGTTCATCTCATGATAAAAACAATGAAGGGAATGACAATAATGTTGTAATATCTGATAGTTTAGAAAATGTAGAACATTTTGATGATTCTTTATTAAATTTGACATTACATGAAAATGATTTGGTGGATATTCATGCACTAGAGGAAGTGTGTGAAGATGGTGGGGGTTTTGCCTTCAGTACGGGCTATGGTAGGCTAGCAGTTCCCAATGTACCTTGTAAAAGTGAGTTTATGCCACCTAGGAGAAATTTGGTTATTAATGTCTTTGAGAAAACATTATTAAAAACCATAGAGGAAGAATATAAAAAGTTCAGTGGTGAGAAGAAAAAATATAATTTAAAAAAGGATGAATGGAAAGCTTTGCTTCATTTGAAAGATGTTAATTACCATTATGTATTTACTCAAGCTGACAAGGGAGGGAACTGGGTAGTTCTTTCCAGGGATAAATACAATTCCATGGCACTGGATTTATTAATGGATACCAACACTTATTTGGAATTACCTCTAAATCCATTAAAAGAATATAACATATTATTATTGGAACTACTGGAAAGAGGAGAAAGATTAGTTTTTTTGTCATCAGTGGATGTCAGGAAGTTACATGTTAAAAATCCAAGGATAGACAAATTTTTTACCATTCCCAAAATACATAAAGACATTGGGAATCCTCCAGGATGACCGATTGTCTCAGGCAAGGGAGGCTATTTACAAAATGTAGGAATATTCCTGGATTCCTTATTAAAATGTCACTTGGAAAGGGTACAGTCACATGTTAAAAACAGTGATGAGGTATGCTTGAAGGTCAGCAACATTGCATGGGGTGAAGATTTCTATTGGGCTAGTGTGGACGTCAAGTCCTTATACACTAGCATCATTAGAGTTCATGGCTTAAAAGCAGTAGAAAGAATGTTGGGGGATGGACCAAGGACATTCTTCATCATAAGTTTATTGGACTTCTGCCTAACACACAATTGCTTTGATTTCGAGGGGAGGCATTTTTTGCAGAAGGAGGGCACAGCAATGGGGGCAGCTTTTGCGCCCTCATATGCTATTTTGTTCATGGCCCATTTTGAAAATTGTTACATTTATCCCTCTGAATTTTACAGAAGCAAGGTAGTTAAATACGTGAGATTCATTGATGATTTGTTATTCTTATGCAGGGGAAACCCAGATGAATTTGGTAATTTTGTTTTGGAGATGAAGCAAAACCCCTGGGGATTAGATTTCACTCACATCATAGGGGGCAGAAGTATCCAATACTTAGATGTAGAAATTTATTTGTGTCCTGATAATAAAATACATTACAAACCATACCACAAAAAGACTGCAGCTGAGAATTTTCTCCATGCATTTAGTATGCACAGTGATTCCTTGGTAAGATCTTTACCATTGAGTGAATTTAAACGAATAGGTAGGCATACTTCTGAGAGAGATTTGATTCCAAGTGAATTTAGTAAGGTTGAAAGAAAATTGGTAGGGAGGGGATATTCTAAAGCGAGTGTTAGTGAAGCTAGGATGAAGGTAGAATGTGAGTTAGGTGTTGTTAAATGGTCTGATAACAGGGGTAAGTCCTGGATTTCTGGGAATTTTGGGAAAGTTAGAACTGATAATGATAATGATATTGGCAAGGACAGGTCTGGTGACAAAATATTTTTTGTGACCAGATATTCCCATTTTTCTAATATACTAAGAGATGCGGTGTGGAGATTTTGGCCTATCATTAGTGAAGATGAAAGAATAGGAAAACTTTTTCCTTCAAGGGTCACCTTTTCTTACAAGAGATATTTTAATCTCAAGGAAATGTTAAATTTCAGAAAGGATAATAAAGTGGGAAAAGGTGACAGAAAGGGAACATTTAGATGTGGAAAGTGCAAGGTTTGTAGTTGGGTTAAAAACTTGGATGGTTTCAAAATTAATGAGGTCAGATACAGTGCAATAGAATATTATGATTGTAACTCCACAGGGGTAGTGTACATTATAGGATGTGGATGTGAGAAACAAAATTGGTATATAGGTCAAACAACAAGAAGGGTGAAACTTAGGATTCTTGAACATCTAGGAGACATAAGACATAAGAGAATGGATAGTCCGGTAGGAAGACATTTTTGTGAAAAACATAGGGGGGTTCCAGAAGGATTTGTATTTAGCGTATTGGGCAGGCCCAATGTATTTGGAAATGAAGCTGTGTTCCGTGAAAAATTATTATTGATGGAATCTAGGTTCATTTTCAATTTGAAAACATTGTTTCCCAATGGGATGAACTTGGAGGCTTAATGGCCATTCCACATATCTCTCAGAAATAATAAATTTGAAGTAATGTATGTTAATAAATTTGAAGAAATGTCTGTTTGTAAGGGTTGTATGGAAAATGGAAATTATATTAAGTAAATTCATATTATGCAGTGGTGGTCATATTAGGTTTTAGTAAAGTAGAAAAATATATGAATGGTTCATATTAAAGTATTTATGTATCAAACATAATAATATTTTTGTAATAAATTTATAATGTGTACATATATTTCATATAAGTAAGGGGAAATGATGCTAGATAGTTGTTTATATATAGCAATAAAGGAAGCCTAATTGGATAATTAGGGGATGGTGCATCAATAATTCAATTAAATGTTTTTTAAAAATGGGTGGTATTTGTCATGAAAACTGTATTCCAGGAGAAGGCGAAGGCCGAGGTACCAGAATTAAAAACTTTTCAAACGCGCAGCAACTGGTGTTCTTCATTTTGTATTTTTATACATTTGGAGTTGTGAAGGAGTGGAGGTGTTGTTTTCTTGTTGATATTGCCAAAATCCTGGCAGATAGATTCAGTGCAAACTTCACACCCCTCTCACCTCCAAAAGAGCCCACAACAATACCGGAAAAGTGTAGTGTCCCAAAAATCACAGACGCACAGGTCAAAACAGCCCTTTCAAAAGCCAAAAACACAGCATCAATGGGACCAGATGGTGTCCCAGGCTGCGTCCTGCACGAACTACAGAACAAACTAACCCCCCACCTAAACACGCTGTTTAACCTCAGCCTCTCCACAGGCTACGTGCCCATAGAATAGTGCACAGCAACGGTTATTCCTCTCCACAAAGGAGGGGCCACAACTGACCCTGGTAACTATCGCCCCATAAGCCTGACTAGCCTAGTCTGCAAGGCTGTGGAGCGCATCATCGTGGAACTCATTAATAAAGACATTGGGAACCCACAAACACTTGACCCGACCCAGTTGGGTTTTGTTAAGGGCAGATCATGCCTACTAAATCTGGTTGACTTCTTCGAGATAGTCACCAAGGCCATAGATGAGGGAAAGGTGGTTCACAATGCCTACCTTGACCTCACCAAGGATTTTGACACCATTCGCCACTCTGGTATTACAGAAAAACTCACCAGCCTGAACATAGATACCTATGTCATGAGATAGGTTGCCAACTGGCTTACAGATAAAACTCACATGGTAAGAATAGTGGGCTCCAGGTCCGACTCTAAACCAGTCACCAGTGGTGTCTCACAAGGCTTGGTCCTGAGACCCCTACTGTTCGGCATATACTTCTCAGAAGTAGAGGCAAACACAGGAGGACTATGGCTAACCAGGTTCGCTGATGACTGCAAACTGGGAGCCATAATTGACTGTCTGGCTGACACGGACATCCTCCAAAAGGGCCTGACTGAGATGGACAACTGATGTCAAAGTCATGGCCTCAAGCTGAATGCCAAAAAATGCAATAGTCATCCCATTTGGGAAAAACAAAACACCCACAAATTACCACATAGGTGGCAGCCCCCTTAATACAGAATAGGTAATAATAAGAGATCTGGGGACCCAGGTAGATAGTAATCTTTCCTTTGACAATCATATTGCCAGAGTAGTTAGGAAATCCTTCTATGTGGCTCATCTAATTACTAAAGGGTTTGCATCTAGAAATAAAGAGGTTATAGGGCCCCTCTACTCGTCACTCATTAAACCCATCATAGAGTACAATGCCCCATTTGGGATGTACCTCACAAGACACTTCCAACAGTTGGAAAGACCACAAAAGTACCTCACCAAGAGGATTACTGGCCTCAAACATGTCCCATGCAGCCCGACTGAAAAAACCCGGCTGTACTCAGTGGCATATCGCTTACTCAGAGGTGATCTCTGCCTGACTTACAAAGCCATGTCCAACTCAGAAATGATGCACATGCTCCACCTCAAGAAATCCAAGTCACTGCGAGCCATGTACTCTAGTGAGATAAACCTCGCCACAACAATAAATAGAACATGCTGGAGGGATAGATTCCTGTCACAGAGACTCCCCATGCTTTGGAACAAAATTCCTAATTACATTAGGCAGAGCCCCTCACTAACACTCTTCAAGAGAAACCTTGACGAGTGGATGGGTAACAGAAAATACACCCTTGGGATCACTTCATTGGCTCTGCTTGACAGAGAATCATTTAATTAATCAATGGGGCTGTGAAAGCCGACACACTCTGGCTAACTTATAAATGCCCTCAGGCAGATAGCCTAGTACCTACCTACCTATAAGATGTACTTTTTTGGGTTTTTTTATTAGAGGTTTTGCCTCCATTCAGCAGATTAACTTCTACCTAGAAGTGTTTAGTTTTATTTTTTTAATAAGGAAAAGCTGTATTGCTTTGAGTTGCGTGACTTTGCACCTCCACATGTCTTAATTGCTAGGTATTATAGACCAGCAAATTTTGCACACAGTTTTCAGGGATTGCATTATGTTTCCATGATTTCTGGACTTCATTTCTTAACTTGACAAGTGATTTACATTCTTTGGTAATTCATGGTGTTTGTACTTGCTTAAAAAGCTACTTTTAAAGGGAAAGGATTTTTCTTGGAATTGGAGGAGTATTTGGGTTAGATTGGTTGCTGATGAGTTGGGGTCTTCGATGTTCTGTATGAGTGACAAGTCGAAGTTAGACTTTTTTCATTCTGATATTTTGTTTGCACTGTGATTTGAATGAAATGAGTTTTGGAGGAGATTTCAGATATCGTGTGTTGATTTGATAGATAACTAGTGAGTGGTCCCTAAAGGTGGTGGTGGGGTAGGAAAGATGTGTTTAAATACTGTTGTTGGTTCATTTCTGATTACCAGGTCAAGAGTAGACTGGTTCTTGGAGTGTACATTTGAGTGGGTGGGTGCAATGATTAGTTGTAAGAGGTTCTTGTTTGCTACAAATTGTTAAATGTCATTTGAGAGGAGGCCTGAAAAGTTCATGCTGAAATCATCTGAGATGATGAGGTGTACACTTCTGCTTTGGCCCCATTTCTTATTTAAGATACTGGCTGAGAGTATTGCACTGATAATAAATTGTAAGTTGGAAAGAGAGGAAGGGGAAGGAAGGTAGACTGCTGTAAATGGTGGCGCTCTTTCTCCATGGTGAGGAATTTTAGAAGGGTCAAGTTAGGAAGTGTCTCTTATTCCATTAGTTTTAGTGATTATGGTGGTTTTAATATGACCTTTGCAGATAAACAGATTGCCTCAATTCTTCCTACTGCCTGGTCCTCCATCATGCACATAATCTCATGAGAAGAGGAGGTGTTGAACGTTTAGGTTCATTGGTAAGATCAATGATTTTGGGGCAATTGTAATATTTGAGCTGTGAGAGGGATAGTAAGGTACTTATTTGGTCTAACTTGTTGGTGATGCTTTGCCAGCTGATAACACAAATGATGTGGATAGGTGCAGGTTTGTTTTCCCTCTTGTCTCAAATAAGGATAATTAGAATGACTGCGCATTTGTAGAGTTGTTCTGAGATTTTAGTGAGGAGAGTTTGAGAGTATATTTTGGGATGGAGGGAGAATCATGCGCAATAGAAGTTGCTATGGGAAGAGTTTAGTGGAAGCAGTATGGGAAAGGGTGTGGTGGCTTTTGCTTGGAAATAAGTGAGTGCAAGTGAGAGAGAGAAAAAAGTCTGGCAATGGAGGTGGTTAAAGATGTATGGATAATGTTGGTTGATAAAGCAACATATATATTTGGAGAAGTGGAAGAATAAGAAAGCTGAGTGTAATATGCATGCCAAGGGGCAGGGTAGATGGTATGGGTATTGGGATAGAAATGGGAAGGAAAGTATGGGGAAGTGGGATAGGGGCAGGTGTACAGTTAAGGATAGGGTAGGTGCACAAGAATAAGTTGGGGCAGAGGGGCTTTGTGCCACTTTACACATGTCTACTAAACCTGACCCAGCCCTAACTCTAACACCACATCTTATGTTACTAAAATCCCTTTCCCTGAAAATATCACTACTCAGATGGCATTGATGTCAGTTTTGTAGCTGGGTTTTACTGATGTAGAGCTTTATTTTTTTTGTTTGTTTTGGTTTTTATTAGGAATGAGGTATTCAGTTTCTCCTTGTAGTCTTAAAGCATTTTGTGATTCTCCTTTTTAGCATTTGAGGATCTCTTGCTTTAGTATTCAACCTTTCACTGTAGAATCATATATTTATATGTGTGTGCATGTATATATATATATATATATATATATATATATATATATATATATGTATATATATATATATATATATATATATATATATATATGTATGCATATACAGGTTTACCATCACAATTTCAAAGGCAAAATAATTTGTGGTCAAAACAACAAACTACAATTGCAAAAACAAAAACATTTAGCCTGAATGTCAAACATCAGAAGCACAATGAATAACATTTGATATATAAGACTTCCAGTTTTGAAAGTCTGTATGTCCTCTTATGTTTTAGCAGAGGAGCAAGCTCCCCTGCACCCCCGCACACCCCAGAAAATTATATATACCAACTCTGATATTGCACTACAGTGAAGAAAAGGGTAAATTCCCTGGTAATCCCTCTACTGCACTCTCCATTCACAATGCTGAACACATAATAATGAATCATGCTTTACTTTCATTATTATGATTTCATATTATTCCAGTTTGGCATTGTGAATCTTTGAAAAGCCACATGATTTTCATAACTGAGCCTTCGAAATTTTGATGGCAAACCTCTCTCTCTCTCTCTCTATATATATATATATATATATATATATATATATATATATATATATATATACACACACACACACACAAACAGGTGTGCTTGTGTGTCTATGCACATATACATACCAATAAAGATTTATATTTATATATATATATATATATATATATATATATATATAAAATAAATAGATTGGTCTCTTTCATATTATCGATGAACAACATTGTCAAAACCCACAAGACTTAGACCACATGTCTGACAATGCAGTTTGTAAACCATTTTGACTAAGATCGCAGTACTGTGGGGATTGGTGAATGTACCTTTTTTTCCTACTGTAGTGTGATCTCAGTGTTGGTATATATAATTAGCAGGGGGAGTGGGGTGCAGGGGGTTGCCCCCTTGCAAAAAAGATTGTTTCCGTATTGTTTCCATTGACCAACAAACTGCATTTTTGATCATGTGGTCTCAACCATGTGGGTGTCAACAATGTACTTCATCGATCAACTGAAATAGATGCATATATACACACACACGCACACACACGTTTTTATATATTTCTATACTTTTGAGTGTAAATGTGTGTATATATATATATATATATATATATATATATATATATATATATATATATATATATATATATATATATGGATCTATCTGAGAACGTCGACAAGTCAGAACGCCGACAACAAAATCACCGACACCACATAACCGACATTTCACAAACACGAAACCTCACATGCCCGACACACCATAATCCCGACAAGCAACAAACAAAACAAATCCCCGGTCTCAAAAGCACACACACAACACAAGCACACCAAAATCCTTACAAACCAACACTAAACCTCACATACACAACTACCTACAACCTTAACCCAAACCCTAACCCTAAGGTCCGCCACTATCGCACACTCACCTAACCCGCGCCCTAACCCTAACTCACTTAACCCGCCCCTAACCCACAGACTATCACAATCGCACACTTACCTTACTCGCACCCTAACGTCCGTCACTACCACATACATACACAGCCTTTTCCCATGTCGATGTTCTCAGCGTCGGGGTTTTGATCCGTCGGTCTTCTCCGTTTTCGATCTTCTGGCGTCGGTGTTCTCGTTGTCGGCGTTCTGACTTGTCGACGTTCTCAGATAGATCCATATATATATATATATATATATATATATATATATATATGTGTGTGTGTGTAGATATATATATATATATATATATATATATAAACAAAAATAGCGAGACCCAACTAAGAAACAACTAATGTAATAGATGTAACACTGTAAGGTGTACCAGTACTCAAATACTCATAATGAGTCACGGGCTGGTAGTCATTTATTTATTTATTTTATTTTATTTAAATTTGTTGACCGGGAGTGTCCGACTGGACGTGGGTCCATTTTCAGCGGAGGCCCGGGGAGAAAAGCTCCACAGTAAAATAAACAGACAGTAGTTACATTGGATTACATAGCAATTAACAATTTAACATAGAAATTACTTACAACATATTTACAGATGAAGAACATAGTACATCAGTAGACAATTAGAATCTTTATTTGTGAAGTACATAACAGGCATTAACAAATGTAACAATGAGAAGTTCCTGCTGTATAATAAGTACTAGGCTTATGAGCATCTGAGCTTGCTATCATCAAGGTAGTTAGTGGAGTGGAAAGAAAGGTAGTAGTTGGATGGGGTGGATGATATTAGAGTGGGAGTTGCAAGTGCATAGCCAGCATGTTTTAGGTGCACTTTTAATAAAGTTTTGAAGTTGGTGCATGATGGTACAGAGGTAATTGTGGGTGGGAGTGAGTTCCATAATTTGGCTATGGCACAAGAGAATAGTGCTTCACCAGCAGAGTTATTGGCTTTAGTGATCTGCAAGTGATTTTTGTTGCTGGATCTTAGTGGTCTGGTGGTGCGATAGGGTTGGAGTCGATTCTGGAGGGATGGGACATTTAGTGGATGGTTTACTAGTTTGTGGGCGAGTGAGAGTTGATACCACTGAAGGAGATGAGGGAGTTCAAGCCAGCCCAGTTCAGCAAGTGAGAGAGAGTGGTGACTACGGTAGGATGCCCCTGTGGCGATTTTGTTGTAGCAGGTCTCTAGCTTGTTTAGATCACATAGCCTTAGGTTGATATATACTGGAGAGGCATAAAGTAGGGTGGAGATAAGGTGGGAATTTGCTATTGAAATCTTTGCTGCTTTGGTGAGAAATTGTTTATTTCTGTATAATGCTCCTAGTTTTTTTGGACTTTTTATGGTCATGGATATGTGAATGTCAAATTTTAGTTTATTGTCTATTTCCACTCCTAGCAATTTGGTGTGTTCAGTTGGGTATATAGTGGTGTTGTCTTTTGCTGTGATGTTAAAGTGAGAGTTGTTTTGAGTATGTTTGGTGGGTTGGAAGATGAGTAGTTTAGTTTTGTTTGGGTTGAGAATTAATTGGGCATCGGATAACCATGTTTCAACAGAGGAAAAGGCTTCCTGTGTGACTTTTTGCAGTTTGGGTAGGGACTTGGCTGAGCAGATGATGGTCGAGTCATCTGCGTATTGGATGAGTGTGCCATGTTTGGTGGCAGAGGCTAGATTATTGGTATAAACAGAGAAAAGTAGGGGTCCAAGGATGGATCCTTGGGGAACCCCTATGGAGACAGGTAGTTGGGGAGATATGTCATTCTGCCATACAACGGATTGTTGGCGGTCAGACAGGTAACTCTGAAACCAGTTGTTGACTGATTGTGAGAAGGATAGGTTATTGAGGACAGATATAAGTTGTTTGTGTGGGACCATGTCAAATGCTTTAGATAGGTCTAGGAAAGTAGCAGAGGAGAGAGAGCCATTGTTTTTTATGCTGAAGGATAGTGTTAGTAAAGGAGAGTAAGGCAGTGGTGGTGCTATGGTTTGGTCGGAAACCATGCTGAGTACTGGAAAGGAGGTTGTTAGTAAGGAGGTAGTGTGAGACCTGAGAGTGTCTGCATCTCTCTAGTATTTTGGAGAGTGGAGAGAGAATAGCTATGGGGCGGTCATACACTTTATTTTAAAAATAAAAAATAATAAAACCAATCTGGTTTAGCACTTTCATCTACTTAATGTAGACTTCATCAAAACACAGTTAGTGTAATTAAACCAGTTTAAATAACAATCTTACAGCAATGGGAATTGACCTCCAATTAATCTTCATGTATATTAATGAATGTTGCTGAATATTCATGTGTCCGCTCAAAACCACAGTCAACCTATAGATGCACCTTACTTAAATGAATATAAACATTGAAATAGTTAAAAATCTTATTATACGTACTCATATATGATAAAAAATCGTGTTAAAATTCAATGTATAAAAAGTACGAAGGCATATGTAATGAATATAAAAAATATAAAAGGTGTAAAAGTTTTTAAAAAATGTATAAAACATTGGATATGTGAACTACTGTTTGTTGAAAAACATATTCCTAAGTAATTGTATACTGTATATAAATTTCTCTCATGTCTCAAATTATGACAAGCAGTAACAATTGTGGGACTTCCTATCCAAGTCACTATAACAAACACTATATACTTATTGTTTACTGCCAACTTATATTCTTGCTTCTAATGCAGGTTTGGTTGAGATGTTGTCATTCAATCCCGGGGCTTTAGCAGCATTTAAAAGCAATTGCCATTTAACTTTTTCCTCCCAGGATTGTCTTTATATTTCCACCTCTTGGATTTTATTTTATATACTCCAAAATCCCAAATTTAAATGTACGACACACTGTACTCCCTTCTAGGTGTCTATATAATGCATTGTTACTATCCTTCCTTCAGATGCAATATAAATAGTCATAAATCCTGTTTCTAAGGCACCTGTCCCTTTTTCCAACATAAAACTTGGGCAGTTGGTACAATTTACCAGATATATAACATGCTGGGTATGACAATTTCCTTTCTTGAACCTTATAACTGTATGGTTTGCATTTCCCAATGTAATAGTTTTCTCTTCTAAAATGGCTTGGCACTGGTTAAAATGCCCACATTTGTTGGTGTATCCCTCCTTTACATGTTTGGAGTGCCAGTTTCACACTTGTGTTTCAGATTGTCTCCTGTCTTATCGATGAACACTGGGTTATCCCCTAATTTACGGTAAACTTCATTGTCACATCTAAGAAGGTTCCACTTCTTGCCTATTATATCTTTAACTTCTTTGACATAGGTACTGTATTCTAATATAGATGCTATCTCGTATTGCGTATTACATTCATTATGTTCAGCAAAATTGCCCTTGTCTAAACCTACGCCCAAAAGGGGTTTATACTTCTTGCCCCATTCTTTCTTGACATAACTAGTAACATCTTCAGTGAGAGTTGTGGGGTAGCCCCTGTCACTAAACAAAACATCATCTGATAATCAGATGTCATTCTGGCAGCCCTAATACATTGCCCCTTTAATATACTTCTCTTTTGACTGGCTGGATAACAACTGGTATACACCAAATACAAATTACTAAACATATCCTTCTTTTAAATCTTGGACTTGAATCCTTTTATAGCATTAGAGATGCAAGTAAGGTATTTCTTTGCTACTACAGTTGTATGTAAATTTGAGATAGGTACTTGACTCATTCAGATATTTCACTAAAGGGTCCAGCCCCTTTGTCATACCATACCATAAAATAAAAATGTCATCCAAAAACCTGACATAACATTTGATTTGGTTAAACTGCACATTCCTGAAAACATATTCTTCTTCCCAATCTAAAAGTACTACATTTGCATATATCGGGGCACAGGCCACTCCATGGCTACCCCCTTGTTTTGTTTGTAATACTCCCCTTCAAAGAAAATGAAATTAACTAAAAATATGGACATGAATTCACCTATCAAACTGACTTTATCTCATTCAAAATGTGTATACTTCTGGATACTTTTGCTAAACCTTTCCAAACCATCCTCCTTTGGGATGCAAGAAAAGAGGTCTACTACATCTATGGAAAAGATGAGTCCCTCCTTCCATACTTCAGGTTTTAAATGACTTAAGAATTCCCAAGAGTCTTTGATAATGTGAGGTACCTTATCATATACTGGCTTGAGCCATCTGCCTATAACAGTACCAAAAGGGAAGGTCTTAGACTTACTTCCAGATATGCTTGGTCTGAATGGAGGTTCAAGTAGATTTTTGTGGATTTTGGGAATACCCACTATGGTAGCCAGCACTGGGAATTCAACATGTAAAAATGTGTATAGGTCCTGATCTATTCTATTGTCTAATAGGAATTCTTCCAAATATAAGTCTGTACGTTGATGGCCTATATTAACTTTATTCAAAGAAGATACTACATTCTTATCAGAGTTGTGCAATATTTCAAATATTTTACTGGTGTAATCCAAAGTATCATACAAAACCACACCCCCACCTTTATTGGGTTTCATTACACGTATATTTCTGTCATTACATAATTCCCTTAAAATTTTGTTTTCCCACACTGCCTAAGTTCTTCACCCAAGATTTCTTGCAACCCCCCTGAACTTTGTATAGTTCATCAGTAACTACCCTTTCATAGGCTAATAAAGCTGGGTGCAACAGGGGTGTGAATTTGCTTTTTTCTTAGTCACAACTCTCTAAATTTCCTGTTCTATCCTGAAAATGAAGTGCCAAATTTAATTTCCTGAAATATAGCTTGAATTCAATCAAATTGTCAACTAGATTAAATTTTGCATGAGGAACATATTTCATTCCCTTAGCAAATAATAAAAAATGTTCTTTTTCTAGTCTGACCTGTGTGTAGTTGTATATGTTGAATCGCCCCAAGCTAAATTGAACTTCATTATATTGAACTATCTCCTGTTCCATGACTGAGACTCATTTGTCCAATACTTCCTTCCCCTGTTCGGGTTCTGATAGTCCCAGTCCCTGTTCATCTGATCCATGTGCCATCCTCTGTGTTCTCCCATCCATCACGGATTCCTCCCTTCTAAAAAAACTCTGTTACTGTAATTATGCCTATTGTCATTAATCATATCATCATGTCCATCTACTACATAATGAGCCACATTTCTTCTGTTATGACCAGAAGACTTCAAGTCCTTCTTCCATGTGTACTCCAAATGTGTTTCATGCTGTTCCATATCACGCTTAAGTTTGACATTTCCTATCAAATATTTTTTTACTTATAGTTTCCACAATATCAAATTGTTTGTTGTACAATTTCTCCCACTGGTTGAACAATAAATCATTCATTATACATTCATTCAACTTTTCCAATTCTTTCAACATGATACACAATTTAGCATTACTCTTAATTATAAACTCCATAAACCGAATACCAAAACTATCAAACAACATATTGCATTCTTTGATGTTTTCTACAGTAAGATCGGTTCCCATTGTTTTTTTAAAAAAACGTAGGCCCATGGGCACTATTTTTAACTCATTACATCTACTAAGGTATAGATTGTCCAATTGAAGACCCTTAATAATACTTAACTCTTTTTCAAAAATCATAAATTAAGTCCTTAAGAGATTTGTCACTGGCAGAGACTCCCTGCCAGTTTCTAAGTCCATTTGCAACATATCATTTGTTTTAAAAGTAAAATTCATGCCAATAAAGGAATCTAGCCCTCTGTGCTCTTTGCCATCACTTTTCACAGCATTATGGCCTTTAACAGGTATATTGTCAAGAATGGACTGATTTTTAAAAGCACCTTGTGTGTGGTGAGACGCTGCAACCAAGTAAGTCTTTTTGGGGCTGTACACTTTGGTTTAACCCCCAGTGGTGTGTACATGTCCTCCAGATTGTTGCCCTGATTTAATAAAACAACATCCACTTCATTATTGAAGCATTCTTGCCCAACAGCAATCCCATGAGAGGTTCTGATACCACTATCTGTTTGTAATCCACCACTCACTTGGCCGTTAGGGATGGAAACCTCGGCCCTGCTCTGCACACTGTGCCATGATGACATCATCCAACTTTGCGTTATATCCAGCTGATGCTCTGATTGGCTGAACAAGCCTATGAGCCTCGTGAGCCCCCCCCTTTCAAAATATCTACTTCGGACTGAAGTCTATGTATATCATCATGGCTGGCTGGTGAAAACATTGACGGCAACTCATCCAAAGAGTTAATGGTGCAGCCAACAACTGATAAAAACCAAAAATAGCGAGATTCAACTAAGAAACAATGAATGTAATAGATGGATTCACTAGACAATCTCAAATTACCGAAATGTTGAATTTTAGCATTTCAAGACTGAATAGTCGAAAGTGCAGTTACGTGAAACTGAACTATCTCGAATACAGAAATGCCAAATCCGCTGTCGTGGTGTCACGTTCGTGATGTGCAGTTCAGTTTTTAGATTAAACTGATGATTCAAGTAAGTAGTGTTTACGTAAGGGTATTGGGTAGGGATTTTAGTATGTGTGTGTGTAGTGGTCGTGCTTGTGTGTTTAGTGCGATCTCAGAGTTAGTATGTATAAGTAGGGGGGTGCAGGTAAGGTAGGTGTGTTTGTATGTTATGTTGAGTTTGTCTGCGTTGTTTATTTGTTGCAATGTAGTTAGCTAGGTGTATGTGTGTTTGTGTGGTGGTGTGTGTGTCTGTGTGTGTGTGTGGTCGCAGTTTTGGTTTTTGTAGTTGTGGGTTTTCGGGTATGTGGAATTTCGACTATACAGTCTCGAAATACTGAAATTCGACATTTCAGTATTTTGAGATTGTCTAGTAAATCTATATATATATATATATATATATATATATATATATATATATATATATATAAATAAGCAACAGAATAATTACCACAGTCACCATGGCCAGAGTAACAAAGTATATGTAACCAGTAAAATGGGAGATTTTCTTTATTGGGATAAGCACTTTTGGATCTCCTGATCCTTCATCAGATCTATATAAAACAAATAAGTTAAAATAATTTAAATGCTGAAGCATACCCAATCAATTCAGTGACACACCCTCTCTATGAAAACTTCACACATGCCTCCTAAGCCTTCTCCCTTTCGGAGCAGGTTTAATTGGTAAGTAGGCACAACAGACGAAAGAATATTATTTTGATGGGTATGCAGATTGTACCAGTGGGGAAAAAAAAATAATAAAAAAAAAAAAAAAAATATATATATATATATATATATATATATATATATATATGTAAAATGCTTAAACAGCTTGTTGATCATCTCAGCAGAACCAAAGACCGACATCCAATTTTCTGGTCACCCTCTTATAAAATGAGTTGAAATCTCACCTATCTATTGATTAAAACTTTCAAACCCATAGCATAGGCAACAGGTCTGTAGTACTCCCATTCCAACAGTAAATTTTTCAGGTGATTTAATACATGAAAGAACATATTGTTAGAAACGAACATCAACAATTAATCCATTTGGCCCTTAGTCAAGTTCCTTTTTTGATCATTTGATTAGTGGAGGTGACTATTAGAGGAGGTAGGTTCGTGATATGTATATTTGATTCACATGTCATACTGTAATATTCTTCAAAAATAAGTACATCCAAGTAATTAATATTGTCCAGATCTGAATGAGTAGTAAATAAAAAAAATATATATATATGTCTCTTTCAAAAGACCCTTTCCTCAGAATAAAATAAATAATCTAGGTATTAGACACACAATGGATTCAGTTTACAAATAATTACATAATTATTCTACTAGTGCCAATAATGATATTTAAATAAACTGATGTAAATGAGGCAACCATAGATGACCCCTTAATTTGTTTATAGAATTTGCCTTCAAAATGTATAAAATCGTTCTTGTGAATTGTCTCCATAAACCAGGAAAGTGACAGACAATCAATGCAGATAAGTTACTGTCAGTACTGTTAACCTCATATTTGGGGATTTGGGGTAGAATGTGATTAGGCCTGGGGAAGCTTGATATTTGAGACTGAGTATGTGAAGGTGGTAGGTGAGTGGTCACTGAATGTGGGGGCAAGGATTTTAATATTTGTTATTTAGTTGGGCTCTGGGCTATTTGTACTTAAAATAGAAGGGCTCTGGGTTATTTACTTCCTGAGAAAGCACAGTTAGGCTTCAAACAATCCTAATGGATCAATAGCTTAGTGAATACCTATGGGCCTATGATAGAGTTTGTGATGAGTGAGTATAAGGGTAACTGGCTTTCTTTTGGGAAGTTTGGCCAAGTGGGTTCTCTGATAAGATGAATAAGTCCTGCATTGGCAAGTGTGTCTATCATTTTGTGGAAGAAGGGTGTGAAGAGATCGATATTACAGTCCACGATTATTAGGATTTTATATAGATATTTGTGGAGAGTGCATGTTCTAGGACAGATTTGAATTTTGTGGGGTAGGATGGTAGGGGATATAGGCTAAGGACTTTTCAGGTGATGAGCATTTATTTAGATTAACTTTAGCCATTTAGGGTTGTGATCATTGGGTGAGGTATTCTAATTAATGATGGACACTTTCAGGTTATCTCTTGCTTGTATGAGTATCCCACTGCCTTTTCTGTTTTGTTTTTTTTTTTGTATCCAGGAGGAAGTGGATGACGCAGTGGTGCAGCAGTAGCATTGTCACCTCACAGCAAGAGGTTGTCTGGTTCGATTCTTGGCTGGACTGCTTCTGTACAGAGTCTGTATGTCCTCCCTGCATTCGTGTGTGTTTTCTCCAGGTATTCCGGTTTCCTCCCACATTAGAAACACGTGCATCTGGAGTGTTTATCCCTGGGCCTCTGCTGAAAATTGGCTTTGTTCCAAGTCAGAGTTTCCCAGTAAACAAATATTAAATAAATAAATACGTGATAGGTTAGATATGATGCATTTGGTTTGATCCATTAATCTGTTATGCCTATAATGTCTAGGTTGTGACTATTAATCTAGCCATGTATTTGTTGCTACTTATTTAGCATACAACCTGGATCAAATAGGGCTATTTTAGATAATCTTGGATTTTTTTAGGGATTGCGTAGCTGAAGGTCTAAGGAGCCTGATTGCTGGGTCCAAGGTTTGATTATTTGTGAGCACATAGCAGTAATATGCTAAGTATGCAGAATGTAAGGAACTGTTGAAAGAAGATTTTATGCTGGATTTAAATTTTTAACTCTTGCATGTAGATTTTGAGAACATAGCTCCCAGTCATCTGCCAAACAGATACACCACCAGATTCTTGATGCCAGGGTAAAGCATCTAGATGAGCATATGTGGTTTTCATGCACCAAAGATGTGAGAAGCCTATTTCTGAGATACAGGGAGATACCCAGTTGCACCCACAATGCAATAAAGATACCACCCGAGGATCAGGGACAACAATGTACCAGTCATAAATGTTTCTACACCATCAACTGCTAGGTGGTCTGTAATGCAGCGGGAAGGATATACAAATTGTCAACTGGCTACCATGGCATGTTCCAGTTCACCCTGTGCACCATGTGCAGCATATGCCAGCGGTTTGTGCAGAGTGTTATTTTCTTCAGGGCGATCTTATTAGAGAATACAGATATGTTATGGAGCCATGCCAAATGACAGAAATAAATACCAGCAGACCATGTCAGAGGATGCATGCAATACTGCCCTGCCACAGACAATAATTATTGTCCAACGTGTGGTCTGGTAGCTGAATGCCTACTTGTGGATTATTGTTGTATGACTCTAGAAGATGCAGAATAATCATTGCAGTGCATTGAATATTATACATGTTAACATGTAAGCAGATGCATCAGAGGAGAGGAATTCATGAGTAGGAAGTCTTGGAGTCAGCAGAGGAAGTAATACTTCATGCATAGCCTATGACAGAGCTGGCTCCATGGGATGATTATGTGAGGGAGAGGCAGGTATGGTATACTGGTTCAGAAGAAGCATCTTGTTCATGGCTGTGGGCTATACTAAGCAAAACAATTAACAGTAAAAATGAGATAGCCACAGGGTTCCTAGGTAAAAGAATACTGAGGTCAAGGCACAGCTGTTATCATTTGCACAAGTGTGAAAGGCCACAGTGACAAATTAAAAAAAAAAAGCAGTGTTTATGTGTAGGTATGATGGGTAAGGTGTGCTTTAATTATGAGTGCGAGTGTGTTGGGAGCCAACTGTATTGGGCATAGAGAGGGTTATATTTCCAGTATGCTGTCCCTTGACAGGGGTGGGAGGTACTGTTGTATAACTATGTAGGTGTGCATGGTTTCACCTCCAGCAGATGATGACCACTATGCTGAAGTTTGATGGATAAGCTCAGGGCCACATCCAGGAAGCCTATGCTCAAAAAATGAGAGCCCTCTCCCAGAAAAGTCACTTCATAGTACACAACATGAACAAAACAGGGCATCCTCTGTTACTGCAGGTAGTGGGGTGTGCTACTAGTGGTCTCGGCAGAAACTCCTCATCTGTGTAGATGTCTGCAGTGTTCCATGGCATTGTCAAAACTGGCTGGTGATGTGGAGGTGGTGCTGGTGACACTACAGGTGCTAGACCATTCTGTTCCTCTCCTGTGGTGGGCTTTGCCCACTGGAGCTGAAAGTTGACTTACCTTAAGAAGAACATTGGCTGTTTGGGGTGGTCAGACAGAGGCACCTGCTGTACAGACTGCCTACACCACCTCTCCATAATGCTACACATCTGGACCAGGCACTCTTGCATTGTCTTGAACAGCTGTTGTTTAGTGGTCATTGAGACTCTTAAATCAAAATGTGGATGGTACCCATGGTGTGGCTGGCAACCAGAATATTTAACCTTACTTTACTCCATGCACATGATGGTATTATTTGCAATCAAGGGTGACTGAGCCTCTAGGGTTTATGATACTCCCTGGTTTGAGGAGCTGGCCTTATTCTTCTGTTAGGTGGCATTTTGCATTCACGGGTTGGGTTGCACGGGTCTATATTACAGTGTCAAAAGACAAAGTAACCAAACATGCCTTTATTGACACACAAATATCAACCTCTGCAATTGGTGAATGGCCACTTCAGTGAATTTTTTTCCCGCGGAAAAAAACACTTGACTGCCCTTGGGGATTTGCTCTTTTCCCTACTGTAGTACGATCTCTGAGTTGATGTATTTATGTAGGGGGGTATGGGGGGTGAAGCCCCCCACTATGTAGGGTTTGAAAGTTTTTTTTTATTTTTGGCTGAGTGATTTTTTCTCCTGGGGAAAAAATTCTCTGACGTGGCCATTTGCAGAGGTCAATAAAGACATGCTCAATTACTTTGTCTTTCAACATAGCAATATAGACCCACATTGCACAGACACTGGAGCTGTGTGCATAAATGGGAATGAGGATATGGCCATTATATTGTCTGAGTCTACCACAGACAGAGTCACTTCTGATTGTACTGGGATATGATTGCCGTTATCACTGGGCCAGTTAGTACCATGACATCAATCTTGCATATATCCACAGAGCAGGACTCGGACAATGTAACACCTCTCAAAATATAAAAGTATTTCTCAAAATATAAAACTATTACCCAGACTAAGAATGAAACTTTCATCAATACGTGCAGCTTAGTGAAAGCACTTCTTTATAACAGATTGCTATAGAAAAAATGTTAACATACTTTGCAAAGACTAGTGCCAAAAATGTGCTGGATATTCTTGTAAGAATAAAGAAGACATGCTGGTTATTTGTATGGTATTGAGTTGGGCAGGGAGTGTAGACAGTACCACATATTAAGACATACCCACCTGGAATGTCTTCAGTGGATACTCAGTGATACCTGAGGCATGTCATCCAATTCAGCACATTGGTCGAGAAAACCATCTCTGATTCTTAACCTCTGCATACTCCCAGACAGAAGTGCAAAAAACTCACCATCTGTCAATGTTCTCTCTCTGCTCCTTTGCCAGGTGTTTTGCCTTATTGTATACCTGGATGATCATGTCAGTGACCCTAATACAGACTTGCTCATATGCCTG
Source organism: Protopterus annectens (assembly GCF_019279795.1). Lineage (NCBI taxonomy): Eukaryota > Metazoa > Chordata > Ceratodontiformes > Protopteridae > Protopterus > Protopterus annectens. The sequence goes on along the minus strand of NC_056750.1, from coordinate 733,911,162 downwards.
ATTTTGGTCATTGATAGAACTGATGTCTTGGATAAAGTCCCACCAAATATGGACTTAGAATAAGCAGTCAGATGACTTTTTCTGGACCATCCATTAACTTTCCTTACAGAGAGCCTTTAGCAGGATGTTATTCACTGCTGGTGAGAATTTGCCCTTTCAGTGGTTATCAACTGCAGGTATGAAAATGTGTGATATCAGACATAGTTAAGTTTGGGTCAGGTCATGCACACTATACACATTCTCATCAACACAATAGTGCTCAATGTTGAAAAATACCCTTGCTGTATGACAAAAACGATGCAGACCTTCCTGTAAGTACAGTTTCTAGTCACATGGCATTAGTAGGTATGTTGTCTTTCTGGGTGTTGCAGAGACGCAGCTCATGGTGGTCACATTACCCAAGTAGGAAACATGGCTGTTTCAGTGACAGTTCATGTCTTTTGTATCTCCATGAGCCACAGTGGCAAACTTCTGCTCTCTGTAAATGGTGGTGTTACAAATGTAATGCAATGCATCTCCTTCTTCCTCAAAATTAAGAAAGTGTAGTTGTTCCAACAGAGGATTTGTCTGGCAGTATTTGTCAACCCTCCCCCTGACAATGACATACAAAGTATTTCCTAGTTACAGTGTGTGTACCCCCACAAGATATTTATCTGGTATTTGATGCCTGAGAATAGTATGTGTGTGTACAGCTCATAGTTATACTTGGGCAAATGCCAGGCATTCCTGTGGAAGTGAATTTAATTCCCTACTATTATCAACATAAGTCCCCCTCCCCATGCCCCCACCATGTGGATAAGGGTAGACGCATTTTACCCCTTCCCCTTTCCAGTAGAGAAATCACAAAGCAGGCCTAAAACACCCAAATGTAAATGTGGGAAGAAGATAGACATATTTGTTACAGATGCTTTAAATATTCCCTAACATGGTCCTCAAATCATGTAAAGTAGGTGTATCAGCTGAACGACCCAGTAGAGCAATACCAGCTGTGCAAATGCACTTGGCGCCATTTCAGGCCCCACCAAACTTATTTATTGACATTTGATTATTGGGGAAGTCCAACTGGGTAGGAGCCTATTTAGAGTGAAGCCCAGGGAGAAAAGTTCCACAATATTATAAACATTTTAAGAACAATAATTTTACAGTGTCTATTTTAACTGTAGGTTTTTTGTATTGTTTTTAATTATACAAAATTAGGCATAATAAGAAAACATTGGCTAAGACTAAATATAAGTTATATGACAATTATTTAATACTTGGAGAAATTTTAGCCAGTTTTCAGAGAAATTAATGATAGGTTAATATGATCCAAACAGGAATTGCGATATGAAGTGAGGGAAAAGCAGGCTTATGGTATATTTAGAAAGAAATCCAGGGAAGAGAAATTGGTAAAAGTAATGAAGTGAGTGAGGAAGGGAGAGTGAGGAGATGCAAGGTATGAGTAGGTATTTGTTCACGTTTAGTGAAATTTTGTCTTGGTGTTGAGCAAGACCAGCAATGGCTTTTGATAGGGAGACTTTCAGACTGGTTTAGAAGGATTGTTGGAAGGTACTGACCTGATGGATACAAACAAGGAGTTACCGGCCTTAGCAATATCGTGCAAGTACAGACAATGCCCAGTAGGTTTGTGGACAGACAGGAGTTTTTGGGCATTGGATCATAATGACAGATTGGGAACTAGTTGTGTAGAATGTTGTTTAGTGCTGGACAAGCAGATGGATTCTGGATAATTTTATAGCTGGGAAGAAGCTGCGTGTATGTCCGTTGATGTAACAGTTCTAACCAGTTTAGGCTTTTCAGTGCTATACATTGGTGGGTTCTGAATAGGTATTTGCTGCAAGTTGTAGCATTCTTCAGATTTTGATTTTTATGAAGAGTGAAGGTTAGTAAGGATGGGAGTATAATAAAGAAGTGTGGGGAGGAGATAAGTAGAGGCAAGTGTAGCTTTGTTTTGTTGAGAAAGGTTTTGGCTGTATAAAGCATCCTTATTTTTTGACGATTGTTTATGCAATTTTGTATATGCAGGTAGAATTTAAGATTATCATCCACTATCATCCCTAATAGTTTGCTATTCCTAAAGAGGAAGAAACCAGTGATAGAGCCTTTTGTGGTACACCGATGGGGACTGGCAGGTATGGAGAAGGTGGAGTGCCATTTTACTGACTGATAACTATTGGACAGATAGCTTTTGAGCCACAGTAGGGTGGGCTGAGAGAGACCTAATTAGGACATTTGAAGTAGAAGTTTGCTGTGACAAACTGTGTTGAAGACTTTAAATAAGTCTAGAAATGCAGAGGAGACTGGTTTATGTTTAGTTTTATTGAAAGTATTTATATAGGATAATAGTGCAGTGTTAGTACTATGGGAAAGACTGAAGCCATGTGTGGAGGAGAGGAGTTTTTCTGCAGTAGAAAGTTTAGCAGTTGTTTTTGAATACATTTTAAAGTAACTTTTTCCAGAAACAGGGAATGTGAAATTCCTGGACTGACATATATTTATACAGATTGAGATGAGGTAGGCAGCGCTATAAGCTGCTGTTTTAAAGTACTCACTTGGAAAGTCATCAGCTGAAGTAGAGCTTGGTTTGAGTTTAACTAGTTTTGCATAAGATGTGGGCACAGGTTTGAAGGTAAAAGTGGATGTGGTGATATGTGGCTGCTGGGAAGGGTTAGGATTAGATGTTGGGGAATCTTTGGTTTAGAAATGCTTTACTATATATGAAATAAAAGTTGAATTGTATTGTGGTTTCGAGTGATGAATTGTTTGGAGAGACTTTGTGTTTACTATAATTCTGAAAGTTATGCAGTACAGTTTTTTGTCTTCATTAACTTGCTTTTTAGCACAATTGTGAGTCATTCTAAAGTTTTCAGGATATTGTAGTCTTTTATATTTTTGTCATTTCTTCCCATGCTTTTTTTCTGTCCTGCAATTGCATTCTTTGCACAAACGTATTGTTATGCAGTTCCTCAAACAACAGACAGCTAATGATTTGTGCCACAAAAAAGTGGAAAAATACCAATCTCCACTCATTTGCAACTCCTGGAGATTTTTCCTGATGCTTTTAATTGCAGAGATCATTGTAAAGCAAACGTCCGTAGTGAGATCAGCAAGGCCCTGGTCAAGGCTGCTCTTTTCATGCCATTTTTGAGACACTTAGTATGGTCATCATGCTGATGAGCCTGCTTTGAGTGTGTGTTTCTGAATCAAACTTTTGTCTGATAGCTCATTTCATCTTTGAGTCTGTAGGAGGTGCCTTCAAAATTGTGCACTTGCAGGATATCTGGGAAGCTCTTCGTACATGCAACTCCAGCACTGAGATGACTAAAACTGCTGTCTTCATGTGGACTTTCAAAATACTAAAGTACAGAACTGGAGATATTAAATAGGCACTATGTTGGTACACACAAAGCATGCTATTGTTCTCATCTTAACACAATCTTTCCATGAGATAAAATGCTAACACTATGCATTGATATCACCATGACTTGTCACACTAACAAGGTGCCTCAAGATACATATCATGGGAAAACAGCAGCACCATGCATGGCTGTGAAAGGACTGCCATTTTCCTCTGGATTGAGATTTAGTATATTGATATGACTGCTGATGGTCAGTAAGGGAGGCAGAGATCCCATATGAAGCTCAAAGGAAGTAAGAAATGTTACTACTTTGTGTATGGACCACCTGCTGCACCTGCTTGTGAACTATAATCAAGCAGCCAAGTGTAATGCAGATTCCTGGCGCACACTGCCAGGGCATTGACTGCTGTTATGGACATATGCCACTGTAGTAAGTAGTGTCAATGTCTATAGTGACCTATGGCGGTATCCTTATGACATTTTTTAGCCAGTGGAAAGATATTGTCAGAGGAAGTAATCCTGAGATGTACAGTTATCGCCTAGCGCTGGCCACTGCCCTATTTCCCATAGATTTAAAATGGCCCATGCACAACATTTATTTAACATTCATTATTTATTGACATTTGTTTACCAGGAGACCAACTGGGATATAGTACCCATGTCCAGTGGAGGCCCACGGAGAAAAGCTCCATAAAGTTGCAGTATTATGTGCATAGAATGGATAAATAAAATCCATCTACTGATAGTAATGTAAACCTTAAAAAAATCTAAATTTGAAAAAGAACACCAGGGTATAAATTTCCCCAAAATAAAATTAATAATGAATTTTTTAATAAGCACATTTGGTTAATCTGAATAGTTTGATATATCTATCTATATATATAAAGCAGTGGTTGTGACAATAAGAAGAAATACATAGGTAACGATAGATTGGATAAGGAAAATGTAAGAGGTCCACTCAAAGATATAAAATGGACAGTAGGAAACAGAGGAACATAATGGGAGGGAGAAATACTACCTTACCCCACAATGTCTCAACTAACTCTAAACCTTATCTCCACAACCTAGACCACATTACTACCTCATACCCTCACTTTTAATACTTTATCTTCTCACCATCTATGAATTCCACTATCTACCTAACTCTCAATATCCTACTTCAGTTACCACCACTAGCATCCAACCACACAGCCTGCGCCAATACTACCCCACCTCTTCTCCAATTCCACTACTACAAAACCTCTCCATCCCATACGGCCTACATATTTAAACCCTAGGACTAAAAACTATTACTAACTCCTACTAAAGATCACCAAACTCATAAGGAGTATATTACCTACCCTCATAGCCGTTGGCGACATCCACCCTAACCCAGGCCCAAACTCACCTGCTACCAGTATCCCCACAAATAGTACTCCTTCTAACCTAAGAAGCTCATATGATGCCCCTAATTCATCTCTAGTCTGTCACCCTAAATATCAGAAGTATAAATAAGAAAATCCACTATCTGCATGACCTCCTGGACATGCACTCCCCTGATCTACTCTGCCTTACAGAAACCTGGCTCAAACCCATTATCCCTGATAATGAAATTATACCACCTAACTACAATATAATAAGACTTGACCGGAAAGGTAGAAAAGGAGGTGGATTAGCCATCCTATATAAATCCACTCGAGATATCCACAATTAGCACACCACAAGACCCAACAACTAACAACTCAGAAACAATCATCTCAAAAGTCCAACTTAAGAAACAAATCTATGAACATAGTTGTGTCTTTAGGCTTTTCCCGGTTAGGGGTCGCCACAGCGGAACTCCGGTCCACTAATAATTGGCAGTAGATTTTTGCATGCCGAGTTGCCAGGCCTGACATACAACCTTCAACGAAGGTACGCCCATTCATGTATGTCTCCACACAGAAGATGCTTTAGCTGAGAATCGAACAGGACAACATCTTACTGTGAGGTGACAACACTACCGCAGCACCACCACTGCAAGTCCAAATCTGTAAACATAGTATGTAGCTATATTCCCCCAGGCAACAACATAGACACCTTAGAATGCACCCTCCAATGGCTATCCACTAACCACCCCCAAGAAACAATTATTCTCGGGGACTTCAATATCGACTGGATAACATGTTAATCAAACTTCCCCACCACCCATATCAACTTACATGGCTTCTCCCAGATTATTAATTCCCACACTAGAATCAATAAGCCCAACAGTAAGGAAAGTATCCTAGATTGGATCTTAATAATTAACAAACCTCAGTTATACAAATCAGGCACCCTACCTGAGGACATGAGCGACCACCTCCTAACCTATATAATCAGAAAAAGCGATAACGTCTCACCAAACCACCTTTAAAACCCTTATGTATACAAAGAACTTTAACCTAATTCGTTTCCAAGCTGTTTGCAAATGGGCCAATCTTAAATTACTTCCCCTTGATGAAGCAGTCTCAGACTTCAATGCTAGATTCCTTGCCATCTTAGACAGGCATGCTCCCACACGAACAGTCAGAACCAAAAACAAAATTGCTCCGTGGCTAACCAATAGTACTAGACAAATTCTTATTGCTAGAAACACAGCATGGACTTCCTGAAGAGCCACCAAATCCCCACAAGCCCACATTAGATGCAAACAAATGAGAAAGGAGACAAAAAGGTCTATTGTGTTAGACAAACAAAACTACTATTTCAATTTACAGCAAAAACACCAAAATCAGCCTCAAAAATGCTGGTCACTTCTGAATAAACTGCTCCACCCAGGTAAATCCTCAACCCCACCCCCTCAGCTACCTCCTAAATGTGTTGCAAAGACCTTTAATACTTTGTTCACAGAAACGGTCCAGTCCCTAGCTAATAAGCTGTCTCCCACCTCTTCTACTACAATCACACCCACTCAGGTAAATATCCCTCCCTTCAGATTTGATCCTATCCCCACTGACTATATTCAATCCCTACTTAAGAAACTAAAACCCACCACCCTGGCAGCAGACCTACTTCCTGCGGAGTTTCTGCAAAAGGCAGCTAATGAAATAGCATACCCTATCTCCATCTTAATCAATCATACTATCCACAAATCCTACATCCCCTCCATCTGGAAAATCTCTCACATTATTCCACTTCATAAATGGGGGAACTCCATGGAACTCTCTAACTACAGACCTATAGCTATACTATCTCCCTTAACCAAAATAATGGAGAAATGCATACATAAGCAAATTCTAACTCACCTTACTCGGAATACTCTCCTAGCCGCAACCCAGCACAGATTTAAACCTGCCCATAGTACAACTACTGCCCTTCTCTTCTTTTCTCACACAATAAATCACAACCATAATCAGAATAAGCTCTCCTCTGCCCTCTTTCTCGATCTATCGAAAGCATTCAACATGGTGAATCACCACCTACTCGTAGACTCTCTAAAATCACTTTCCTTAGACAACCCAGTAATCAACTGGTTCCACTCTTACCTGTATGGCAGACAACAAGTTGTTCTATGGAAAGACGATCTATCCCCCCTTCTATCTTTCACCCTTGGAGTACCCCAAAGTTCTATATTGGATCCCCTCCTTTTCTCTGTATTCATTAATGACCTACTCAAAGTTATCCCAGATGCAACTTGTATACAATATGCAGATGACTCCACACTTATCTGCTGTGCCTCCACTCCCACAGAACTACGATCCCCATCCCAAATCACCTTCAACAAAGTAGAGGACTGGCTCAATAATCGTCATCTCCTACTGAACCCAAACAAAACCAAACTACTACTTTTCTCCCCTACCCGTAAGCTAACATTACCAATAATTTTAATCTCATTTAAAAATGGCACCATAATCTCCCCTGAACCTTGCATCAAACTTCTTGGAATAATCTTTGATAATAATCTGAAGTATGATGCCCATACAGACAAAACCATAAAAACAGTAAACAAAAAAATAGGCTCCTTGTATAGGATTTAACAGTTCTTAACCCCATCTGCCAGAATTGCCATAGCTCGGACACATCTGCTGTTAACCCTTCTCTACGCCTCACTCATCCTCACAAATCTAAGAAAATCAAACCTTAACAAAATCACTAGCTGCTATAACAATATAGCTAGATTTGCCACAGGCTCAGCCTATAGAACTCACCACTGTCAAAATTTTCTCAAATTAGGCTGGCTAGAACTACCCAATCAGCTCCATTATAACCAACTCATAGTTATTCATAAAATCCTCTACCAACCTACTAGTACTCCCATTCTGACTAATATTGTTACCCCTTACAGCAACCTAGCATCCATCCGCTCATTCAAAAGAATGCTAGTACAATCCACCAAAGCCAACAACTCAGCTGGAGAATCATTATTCTCCAACTCTGCTGAAAAAAAATGGAACTCCCTTCCTGCTGAACTAACCACTACATCCTCCTTGCCCCAATTCAAAATATCCCTAAAGATGTATATAAACAGGGATTGGCTATGTCCATGTCTATACCCAGACTAAACCCAAAAAATAAAAAGACAAAGGTAAGAAAAACATAGCTCACAGAGGTGAAATGCCCATTAATAACCATTCCCCACCCAGACAACATTCACTTCTCTACAACCATTAGAATTCTGTTATCAGGAAGGTAACTTGTTATACTACCCAATTCTGAGCCTATGCTCTTCTTCCCCTCTACATACTATTCACAATAACTTCCCATCTTAGCTAACCACCTTTTATCTTAACTATCATCCTTACATTCAACCTGGAAATACGTTTCTTTCTTTTTTATACACTTCAAAGATGTATAATGTTATCTCTGTATATTTATGCCATAAACCCACAATGTTTGCTTGATGTAAATGGAACCTTGACTATAAATTGTCAGTGATTTGTTAAATGTTTAGATTTCTAGGTAACCACATCTTTAAGTGTCACTTATTTGCAATGTGGAGCTTTTCTCCCCGGGCCTCCGCTGAAAATGGACATGTATCCATTCAGACTTTTCCGGTTAACTAATGTAAAATAAAGTAAAATAAATAAAAAATATAGGTGAAGTTGAAGGTAGAAAGAAGCACTCGGAAAGAGAAGAGGAAGTTATTCACGGGAGAGATGGTGTTATTGCTGACAGTATCTCAGAAGTTACGGAAACTTAGAGCAGATAAGGGGCAGATAAATGGAATAGGAAAAAGCAGGATGGAATAGCTGCTAGAGTAGGAGAGAAGTGAATCAAAGTAAGAAACAAAGGTTAGGATGCTTACTGCTGATTTTTGATGTGCCTCTAGCTGCACTTGGAATCATTACTTTCTCCCCACCTGTACTGTCACTTCCACGAGTGGTTTTCTTAATCAGTTAGTGCTTGGGTTATGAAATTCTTCCTTGTTAATTGATAACCATCTTCAAGCCAGATGTCAGTGAACTGCAAAAATGTTTGTATAATTTGTCAGCCATTTCCCAAGTTATGTTAAAGTTGTATCAGCGATACAAGGATCCAAAAAAGTAAGATATACAGATGGTTATGAAATATAAAAAGATTTTTTAACTTCATATGTGGACAATTTTCTAAAAATTTAATAAGTTAAAGCGACAGTCTAACAGAATGACATAGTTGGACATATTATGCTTTTAGAGTGAATGGAGAATAAGCTACTGCAAGGGCAGATGTGTATGTAAGAATAATAAACTTATCAAAATGCTAACAGATCCAGGTATTCACACCAATTGTCATATTTAAAATGTTAGTACCATAATTACAAAAAAAAAATGCAGGCATTCATCTGTACAACTCTGAGATGCCTTTGCCAGTGAGATTTTAATTCAAGAAAGAGAAACAGGCAAAAGAGAAGACTCACAGCAACAGACCGTGTGTTGCAAAGGAATTCTCTATTAAGTTATATGCAAGTTCAGTTCCCTTGAGGCTGGTGCTGAATAAAATAGTTAATGGTCATTGCGGTGACAGACCAAACAAACTTTTAAATGAGTACACAAATGTATCTGTCTTGTATAGAAATTTAATAATATCAGTTAAAACTGTACATAACTCATAATGAACACCCAGTACCTCAATGTGACAGAAGAACACTGACTCATTTAGAAAAGAATCTCTAAGAACAATTACCAAAGTCAGTGACTATGAGCTTTATTTATAAAGTATTCGGTCAGCACTTTGATGTCCCTTTTATTATGCATCAAAATTTTAAAACAAACTATGAATATGTGTAGGAAAGCAGGCATAGAGGGATTAAAATTAGTAAAGTACAGACTAAGGTAAGGGCATTTTATCAGCTTGATCATAATTGTAAGGTGTTCCATTTTAGTGTGGATAAAGCTATGTTATGTTGACTTACCTATAATTGTTCATTTAATTAACTTGTTTTGTAAAATAGGATAGTGTTTCTCCATCCTCCTGAAATGAGCTTCATTATTTTTTTGTGTTTTTATCAGTAGAAAGTATAATAAAAAACAAAAAATAAATAAATAACTGGATGGCATTATTATTGACGTAAACGGTATTATGTTTTTTTTTTTTAGAAAACTGATTTGAGGGTAGCTTATTTATTTGAACAAGATCTTCAGTACAGAACTATTTCATCAACTTGTATAACAGTTAGTTATAGTTAGTTAGTTATAACAAGTTAGCATGTTTGTGGTACCCATTTGGTACACACTTTTTGGTACCATTTATTTTCTAGCTGCATATTTGTTAGGTTCCGCTTCATTTATTGATTTTTATACATATATTTATTACATATATATAGACACATACATGTTTATCAAAGTAGTAAGTTAGCCTCAGTAATAGGGCATCATACAGACTCGAGACAAATGTTGTTCCTTATGTATAGTCGTTTAGATGACATATGCATATTATATGTTTCATATATATTCTGTAGTGTCTTCTTACAGAGTATATTTAGTCATTAGGTATTAACATTATTTATTAATATAAATATTATATGTTTAACATTTGAGTTTTATTGATGCATCAATTTTATTGTTAGTTTAAATGCACCAGTGATATAGCACTGATGCTTATTCATTAATTAAATAATAAATTTATTGAAAATTTTTTGACAATTTGTTCATATATTAGGATGAATTAATATGATGATATATATGTTTTAATGCTTTTAAACATGATAGATATGTCATACATAGTGATCAAATTTGCTTTGTTTTGTTTTTGTGTATGTTTATTTGTATAAGCATGGTTTTATGAGCCTCATAAGTATTTTCATTTTTATCTTTCATATGTAGTGCCTACAGGACACACATATTACGTTTATGATATACTCATATAACTAGATCTACTTTTGGTGCTTGAAGCCACTGTGTTTGACTTTTTGAGTCATGTTTAAGATGTTATATTAACGAACACAATTTTAGTCACCGTTACCATTCACTATAGAATCTTTTTTAAGGTCATATACATTTGAATGTGAGTGAAAGAAATGACGGTTTTGTTTCTAAGGGATTAATACTATATACTCTAGAATAATGCATTTATAACGGTATTGTAAATAAGTACATAAATATAAACACTTTCAGTGTTGCCGTCTCAACAAGGTGTAAGAAATATGAAATATGGCTGTCACTTTTAGTTTCAGTTTAGTTTGATGTTAGTTTGGATGTATTTCTTTTTTACCAGCATGATTCTCTTTTTTTGATTTGTATGCATTAATTGTTTAATTGGTTAATGAGCATTTTCCCGCCTTTTGAATAAGTATTTAAACTAAGAAGGCATCTTCATTTAAACATCTGATGAAGCGTGGGCATCCACGCGAAAGCGCTCATTTTTTGTCTCCAAATAAAAGATTTGTCCTCCACAAGTGCTATCAGTTTGTCTCGATTGGTATTCAACATCATTGCTGCAGTTTTGGATGGTTCTAAGCGTTTGATACTACACTTGTATTCTGCCTTCAATTTCCTTCAGTTTGGTGCGGTATCATTCAGCAGGATAGCTACCTTCATTTTTGTTTATTCTCTGTTTTTTGGTCTACGCTATCCAGCACGCTATGGAGCCGATTATTCACCTGGATCCGGAGCCGAGGGATGCCTCATCTTTATGGAATGGATTAACACATTTACAAGACAACCCTTTATTGTCTCTGGATTTTCTTGGAGAAGCCAGACCCAGCACCTCTACAAATAATGGTGAGAACCTCATGGAGTTTCACTCTTTACTAAGAACTGTCGAAGATAATCTTTATCAGCTACAGAGATATGCCTGGCAGAGGTTACACTTGGAAGCATGCATTCATTTTAGGGTGGTCCCCAGAGGCATGCGGGTGTTCTGTATGCCAACCTATGGGGACTCGCACCCGGAGTTACTTAAACGCTGGCAGGACTTAAACATAGAATTAGGTTTCAAATACGCACAGTTAATGTTGGACTATTTTTCGCCCTTAGAAACTCAGCTAAGGAGCGAGACTGATAAATTATATCAACAATTAACTGAACGGTTTACGTCAGACTATTGTCTAAGCAAAGTTAATTATACTTTGTCTCAAATCAACAGCTTTAGTGACAGATTAAGAATCACTAAACAAAAAAAGCTATTACGTGATTACCAGGACTTTCAAAAGGGCCAAGTTTTCCTTTGGCCGAGACATCAGACTTCTAACCAGGAAGATTTGACACCACAATCAGAAGTTGTCACTGCTCAACCATCAAAGAAACCTTCTCATAAACATATTGTATCATCAGCGTTGTCATCAACGCCTACCTCCATGGCAACCAGGGAAGAGGAAGTGATATCATCTGTAGAACACATTGCGACTGAAATTGGACATACTGACACGCCCCCTCCTAATCAGGAGGCTTTAATGCTACATACTACTTCAGCATTGACGGGAGCTAAACCGAAGAATACCTCTACTGCTCTACCGTCCCTGGTGAATTTTTTACCCTACCAGAAACGATCTATCCCCTATCCGCAGAGGGGACGATCATACAGCAGGGGTTCTCGGAAAAGAAAGAACTCAGCGGAATCACCAGGAATGAACAGGAGGAGAAAATATTGACTTCTGGGTTACTATTTAACCTTTCTAGTTTTACTCTGGATCGGACTACAATACAAATACTAAACAGAGGCTTGGGCTTTATACCGGCTACGCCGGCAACCTTAATTGGTACGTTGCTTGATCTAAGAATGTTTTGTAGAAAGCTTTCATTGAAATTGTTATTCAAAAATTATGTAACACATGAACCAGAGAAAATAATGTTTAGAACACCAAGTACATTTATTCCTGCTATACCACTGCATATAGAGTGTTTCCTCAGGGCATGTGAAGATCAGTATTACATGATTTTTAACCAGATAAATAAGAAAGGAAGGTATTATAATTTTACACCACAGGAATATCGCTCCCTTAAAGAGCTGAAAGAAAACACTCAGATTGTAATCAAACCAGCAGACAAGGGAGGGGGAGTAGTAGTGTTAGATAGTCAGGAATATAATGACAGCATGATTAAAATGTTATCTCAGACTGACACATATAGTTCTATCACCTCTAAAGAAGTAATGAGTATTATTAAGATGGTTAAGGACGTTCTGTATGATCTCCTCATGTGCTGACAGGTTAGCCAGGAAGCCTATGAATTTCTATACATAGAACATCCTATTATACCTGTGATAAAAGGTATACCCAAGGTACATAAAGGCAGATACCCAGTCCCATTGAGGCCTATAGTCTCAGGAGATAAATGGATAACTGCACATGTCTCCCAGATGATAGAAAAGATCCTGAGACCTGTGGTGGAACAATCATCCACTATACTTAAGGACACTTATAATCTTCTGGAAGACATAAAAGAATTAACTATAGATTGTACGCAAAAACATCTTTTAATTACCTTGGACGTTAGAGATCTTTTTACATCCATACCTAATGATATAGGAATGCAATACATAAATGAACTTCTATCTCAGGATACAAACTTTTCAAAAGACAGAATTATACTCATAGAACAGTTACTGGAATTGGTGTTATATAATAATGTTTTTATGTTTGGTGAATCTACATATCTACAAAAGTGGGGGGTAGCCATGGGCACCCCCTGCGCTAACACCTACGCCAACCTGGTTGTTCTATGGTGGGAGAAACTCTACCTGTTTACACATGAGGATTTCAGATATGTTAAATTCTACAGGCGTTTTGTGGATGATGTCATTGTTATTTGGGAAGGCACACGGACTTCTTTTGAGTCCTTTATGCGATTCCTAAACACCACCACTACTTTCCTAAGGTTTACGCAAGAAGTTTCTGACAAAGAAATAGATTTTCTAGATGTTACACTAAAATTGAATAAAGAAGGCAAAATAGATACAATGTTATTTAGAAAACCTACTTGGAAAAATTCCATGCTCAGCTTTAATAGTATGCATCCTCGACATACTTTCCAAGCCATCGTCAAAAGTCAATTCACTAGGATTCACAGATTGTGCAGTAGACCTGAAGATTTAGATAAGGAAGCACAATATATGGAGGAATTGTTCATAAATCGAGGGTATAGCCCTTCCATGGTTAAGAGTATTAGATCTGAAGTCCTGGGTCATATAGATCAAGCTGATAAATCACTTTCCATCTTGAGACACAGAAATGATAACTTTATGCATTACAAGAAGAATGAGGTTAGAGACAGTCAAGTCAACTACATTATTAGCTACACTAGTGATATTAATAAGATACAAGAGGTCGTCATTAACAACTGGCACATTTTAGCCACAGACCCCCAAACCAAAAGTATCATAGGGAGATATCCGAGGTTTATATATAGAAATAGCAAAAACCTCAAGAGGTTACTGTGCCATGACACATTTTCTAGTGGACAATATGCCAATCAAATACAAACATCCATCAATGTTAAAAAGTTTGGCACCTATCCCTGTTATAATTGTAAAAGATGTAGCTATATTACAAAAACACAGTATTTCCATCATCCTACCAGTGAATATGTTTTTAAACCACGCTTTTGGGCAAATTGCAATACTTCTAATGTGATATACCTTGCAAATTGTAATAAATGCAAGGCATTTTATGTAGGGCTTACTAAGAGGAAGCTCCATGAACGTATTTATAACCATCTGTATGATATACGTAAGTCCAATGACAATAATGCTTTAGCTAAGCACACTATAGAGTTTCCAACACACACATTCTGCTTTAGAGTTTTACAGATAGTTAAACAGGATGTTAGAGGTGGAGACAAGGAGAATCAACTTGCACTTGCAGAACTCAATTGGATCCTAAGGCTGGCTGCACACCTGGAGCCAGGAATCAACAACCAAGTGTCCATCAAACCAGCCTTAGTATCTGATAGATAAGTTAGCATGTTTGTGGTACCCATTTGGTACACACTTTTTGGTACCATTTATTTTCTAGCTGCATATTCGTTAGGTTCCGCTTCATTTATTGATTTTTATACATATATTTATTACATATATATAGACACATACATGTTTATCAAAGTAGTAAGTTAGCCTCAGTAATAGGGCATCATACAGACTCGAGACAAATGTTGTTCCTTATGTATAGTCGTTTAGATGACATATGCATATTATATGTTTCATATATATTCTGTAGTGTCTTCTTACAGAGTATATTTAGTCATTAGGTATTAACATTATTTATTAGTATAAATATTATATGTTTAACATTTGAGTTTTATTGATGCATCAATTTTATTGTTAGTTTAAATGCACCAGTGATATAGCACTGATGCTTATTCATTAATTAAATAATAAATTTATTGAAAATTTTTTGACAATTTGTTCATATATTAGGATGAATTAATATGATGATATATATGTTTTTAATGCTTTTTAAACATGATAGATATGTCATACATAGTGATCAAATTTGCTTTGTTTTGTTTTTGTGTATGTTTATTTGTATAAGCATGGTTTTATGAGCCTCATAAGTATTTTCATTTTTATCTTTCATACGTAGTGCCTACAGGACACACATATTACGTTTATGATATACTCATATAACTAGATCTACTTTTTGGTGCTTGAAGCCACTGTGTTTCGCACTTTTTTGAGTCATGTTTAAGATGTTATATTAACGAACACAATTTTAGTCACCGTTACCATTCACTATAGAATCTTTTTTAAGGTCATATACATTTGAATGTGAGTGAAAGAAATGACGGTTTTGTTTCTAAGGGATTAATACTATATACTCTAGAATAATGCATTTATAACGGTATTGTAAATAAGTACCGCAAATATAAACACTTTCAGTGTTGCCGTCTCAACAAGGTGTAAGAAATATGAAATATGGCTGTCACTTTTAGTTTCAGTTTAGTTTGATGTTAGTTTGGATGTATTTCTTTTTTACCAGCATGATTCTCTTTTTTTGATTTGTATGCATTAATTGTTTAATTGGTTAATGAGCATTTTCCCGCCTTTTGAATAAGTATTTAAACTAAGAAGGCATCTTCATTTAAACATCTGATGAAGCGTGGGCATCCACGCGAAAGCGCTCATTTTTTGTCTCCAAATAAAAGATTTGTCCTCCACAAGTGCTATCAGTTTGTCTCGATTGGTATTCAACATCATTGCTGCAGTTTTGGATGGTTCTAAGCGTTTGATACTACACTTGTATTCTGCCTTCAAACTATGAATATGTGTAGGAAAGCAGGCATAGAGGGATTAAAATTAGTAAAGTACAGACTAAGGTAAGGGCATTTTATCAGCTTGATCATAATTGTAAGGTGTTCCATTTTAGTGTGGATAAAGCTATGTTATGTTGACTTACCTATAATTGTTCATTTAATTAACTTGTTTTGTAAAATAGGATAGTGTTTCTCCATCTTCCTGAAATGAGCTTCATTATTTTTTTGTGTTTTTATCAGTAGAAAGTATAATAAAAAACAAAAAATAAATAAATAACTGGATGGCATTATTATTGACGTAAACGGTATTATGTTTTTTTTTTTTAGAAAACTGATTTGAGGGTAGCTTATTTATTTGAACAAGATCTTCAGTACAGAACTATTTCATCAACTTGTATAACAGTTAAAAGAGAGAGAAGCACCTCAGTGGTGATACCATTTTATTTGTTAAAGCATAACCTCGTAGCATTAAGCAAAATGAGCTAACAACTAAAGCAGGGAAATATGTCTTTGACAAGTCCATTTATCATATTATATCCCCTCATACTTCTAGGAAAAGAAATATAAGAAAATCTTAAAATAAAAAAGTTAATGTATCATATTACATGTTATGGACAGGTAATTGAAAAGAAATTAGAAGTGTGCTAGGCATGTCAAATTACAACCCAGTGTTCATTTAAGCAATTGCTCTGCCTTTGCAAGAATTAAAGAAAAAGTCACATGTTCTCAATGGTCAGACTGATGTCAGAATGGCACTCCATCTGTTAAATAATTTTAAAATCAAATTCTGTGATAGCAAACTGTAAAACCATAGTGAGAAGCATTCTTAGAAGCTGATGCAAAGTCATTAGGCTTTAGAGAAATTCTAATTCACTTACAAGGTAATAGAAGGAAAAAAGTAGCAGTATAAATTTATATCTACAGTATCTATCTCTCTGTCTGTATGTCTACCTACCTATCCATCTTTCTATTTATCTATATGGTTTACGCACCTTTTGTCAAACGTTTTTTTTTTCTCTAATAAATAAAAAGCTGGTTTGTGGGGTCAAAAGTTTGTTGACTGTACTTTCCAACTTTTATTTCTGTAGGAAACTGTGGTACAGTGTGGACTGGGGAATGTGCCTTTCCACAGTGGTATGTGATCTTGGATTTGGTATGAATTAATTAGGAAGGGTATATAGGGGTACAAGTGGGCAAGCCCCTTCCAAAAGAAAATGTTTTATTTTTTGAAAGGTTGGTGATCAGGCATTTGTGCTCAATCCCTTGTGGTTCTTTGTTTTATTTCTTCAAGTTATGGACAGAGAAAGACACACATGCATATTTGTGCAAGTGTGTGGCTCTGTTTTGTTTGATTGAAAGTATATTTAGCTGAAGCACAAGATATTGGGGAAAAAAGGCTGAAAGTAATTTTGACTGAAAAGCCTTTTTATTGAAAACATTCTGCATAGCACATGTACCACGGAAGCTCCCACATCACCCTTAAATAAATAAATATCTATATTGTCTAACTCCATGGTTATACAACAGTGGATAAAAGGCAAAACACCACACCTGCTCAGAATCAGTGCTGACATACAAATACAAACATTTACAAATCTGTGCCTATAACCTGACAGTGATCATACAGTACCAACTGTTGTGCTTTCTATGTTTAGACTGTAGTGTGACCATGGAACTTGTCCATGTAAAATGGGGATTACAGAGACTCCGTCTTATGGGATGTGGGTCCACAGCTACGCATGTATGGTTTATGTTTAGCAATAACAAAAATATAGTGTGTGTCTCAGAATTTTAACTAGGTAATCTGATTACCTGTGTAGTTCACATTGCATGTGTTAGTTTTGTTGCTGTTTGTATTCTGGTAGTTTATGTGCAGGGAATTTTGTGTTGTCAGTTGATATGGCAAATCAACTATTCATAATACGCTCATACACATATATGGGTCTACTTGAGATTACCTTAATCTCAGTAGACCGACCCACAAAACAGTGAGCCGAAAAGCCTGACATATCAGAATGCCGACTTCCAAATTGTCGACAGTCCAACTTGAGTGGAACAGGAAATCCACTTTTTTGGACATTGTAGTGTGATCTCAGAGTTGGTATATTTAACTTACAGGGGGTATGGGGGTGCAGGGGGTCATAGCCCCCTGCAAGAACATGAAATGTGAAGGTCAGTGTTTTAGATTTTTTATTTGTAGTCTGTTTTGTTTTAGTGGTAAGGGAGTGAGGGGAACTAGCTAGTTTTATGTCATGTGTTGTGTTTTTTCTTTTGTATGTGTTGTGTGTGTGTGTGTGTGTGTGTGTGTGTGTGTGTGTGTGTGTGTGTGTGTGTGTGTGTGTGTGTGTGTGTGTGTGTCGTGTGTATGCTTTACGGAGATGTTGGGGTTTTGAAGTGTCGGTATTGTGTGTGTTGGGTATGTGCGGTTTCGATGTTGTGTGCAATGTTAGCTCAGTGTTTTGCATGTCGGGTAAGCGAAGTAGACCCATATGTATATATAATACACACACAGATATATATATATATATATATATATATATATATGTGTGTGTACGTGTGTGTCATATAAAAATATTGACCTGAGGGTGGACAACTTGGCTACAGTTAATCGGTTTCTGATACTGGACAAATTTGGTTATTTATATAGGGAATCATGAGATTTTTTATCAAAAATATCTAATGGGATTTACTCTGATGACCTTTGGTTTATTACTGTTGATGATTGTGATATGTACTCTGTTATTCCCCATCAAGATGGATTAGAATTGTTTTTGAGAGTTTCTGTCAGAAAACTCAGATTTAACTGTAGCTAAGTTGTCAACCCTAAGGTTCTTCATGAAGGTGGTCTTGGAAATAATTTTCTAATTTTTGAAAATCAGTTGTTCAGACAGACCCAAGGAATGGCAATGGGGGTGATATTCTTGCCCCATGGGAAATCTTCATGTATTCAGTTCTAAATTTAAAGATTCTTGGGTTTTGTATGGTAGGTACCTTGATATTATTTTTTGGACAGATAACCTTGGTAGTCTGGATGAATTCTTCCAGTATCTGAATTCAGCTTCAAGTTTTTTAAGGTTTAAAATGGAGGTCAAGGAACAAAAAGTAAACTATTTAGACATGAATATTTATAAGAACACAGTACTGCACAGGTTTGAATCAACATTATATACAAAAAACAACATACTCAAATTCCCATCTTCATTATGAGAGTTGTCACACTATACACCAAAAGAAATCCCTTGTGGAGACACAGTATGTTAGGGTGGGAAGAACGGTTACAGATGACAAAGTACATGCAAAAGAATGTAAAAAACATCAAAGTATGTTAAAGAAGAAGGGTTTCCCTGAATCTTTTGTACTAAACATTATTTCTGAAGTGTCTAGAAAGAGGGAGAAGGGTATATACAAACCGTTACTTGGGTCTGGTGCCAAACTCACCTGCTGGGCATAAGATAAGATAGCAGGAACCAAAAAAACAATTTCAAAAGTCCTTGATTCTTCCCTAAAATTTACAGTTCAATGCGATACAGGGTATTGTGAGGAGAAACTGGAATTTATTCAAAGGTGACCAGGAATACTTAAACAGTGAAGGTCACAAGCCTTGTATCATTTATATATAAAATGTTATCAGTTTTAAAACATTAGTCCTCCCCGCAGGTCAAGTGGCATTCCGAAAGACATGCGTGAATGGGCGTGCCTTCGTTGAAGGTTGGGCATCAAGCTGGCAACTCGGCACTGTGAAAATCTACTGTCAATCATTAGCGGACCGGAGTTCCGCTGTGGCGACCCCTATCTGGGTAAAGCCAAAAGACAACAACAACATTAGAATTTACCCAGTTAGAAAAAAAGAGAAGGATGTATGGTAAAGTGCAGAAACTTGTTCTCCATGTAAATCTATAGCAGAAGGGTAGAGATTCAAGATACCAGGTCTGGGTTATGTTAGGTTAACTAGAAGATATTTTTGTTTTTCATAGGGAGTGGTATATATGGCCAAGTGCCAATTATGCAATAGTTATTACAAAGGGAAAACTAACAGTGTGTTTAAGAATAGGATCTACCAGCACCAATGTGTCATACGTAGGATGAAGAAAATGCACTTAGTAAACATAAATGCACACCCTAGGCATTATTTTAAAATAATGTGTTATTGATCATGCTGCCCTAGCTTCCAGAGGGTGTCCAAGTGATGACTGTTTAGAGGACAAAACTTAAATACCAGATTAGATGTAATGTCATGGAACTAACCAGTTTAATTGAAAGTTAGCTGGTTGTTGAAGATGAAGTCTGCCTATTTGTAATTATTTTTAAGGATAACCTTCATATAGTGACTTGAACATCTGTTACCCCAATAATGTATGTACTGGGTTTTGTTTTATGCTAGACATATTTTGCTATTGTTATGGCTGTGTGTTTGTCAATTTTTCATTTCTTTATTTTTGCTTATTTTTATTTACATACATTTGCTCATACTTGTGTTTTTTTCTGTTTATGGATATGGCTGTACTGTTTAGAACATAGGTTGTGGGCTTTATTCATGATTTTACAAAGCTAGAGAAAATAGTGTAGTAATTGCTGTTCAAGTATTTATATTGTCAGTTACATTCTGTCAGCTAACTTTGTTAAAATACTAAGGCTTTTAGTGGTTTAGTATGTTATGTACACTAACAATAGGTGGTTTCGAGTTTTTACTTAAAATATTTGCGCTACAGAAAAAAGTGATTGTACTTTTATGATTTAACTTCATGTGTATTTTTTAAGAAATTGTAAAGGGCTCTCTAAGTTGTAGAGATGGCAGACTAATCAACCAGCTTCTTTGTAACTTGACATGTGACTTGTTACTCGTATTTAAAAAGTTGTGTGCACAATGGCAGTTTTTTCTGATGAAGTCCATGTAATTCGTATGAAAGCAGTCGTTGTGGAGTAAAAGAATTTTGGTTTCACTTCTGCTGCCTCCTTTTGGATTCTTGGTTGGAGTACTTTATTTTTTGTTATATTGTTTGAAAGCCTAGGTGGAGAAATTCTGAATCTTTGATGTAGGGTTTAGCTAGGACTCAGTGATGGCAATATCATTTGGTTGATTGCGGGCAATCCAGGCGTGAATACTTTGAGTATTTATAGTTACCATGTAAACGGATTAGTGAGAGCTAACTCCAAGTGAGGTGTGGTGATATTATTTGGAGTGAGTCCTGGAATGGGGTGTATATCTCCAGATAAAGGTACAAATGTAAATGTAAATATATAAGCCAATAGTGTTTGTTTAGAGGGAGATTTGTTATGGTATGCACGAGAAGAGTTGATGGTATATCTTATTGGAATTAAGTGGATTTTATTTATGAGAGGGATAATTTTTAGTTTGCAATAGAAGAGGGGTTTTATTAGATTGAGGTTTGGAGATATGTTTGTATACCTTTTAAGTTCTGTAGGAATAGAAATGGCGAAGGTGGAGCAATGAGGTGAGAAGGAGATGGCATTTAGGGCAGTGATGTATTTTATAGAATTGTGAAATAAGGAGAGAAGTTAACAGAGTTAGAATGTGTGTATTAGATGACTGCATAGTTAGGTTTTTGAAGGTGGGAGTATGTATGTTTATGTGGGTGTTTGCAACTAGGATTGTGTTTTTGTGTTTTTATTTATATAAATGTATACTTGCTTATGTCATAAGTGATAGCTTAATATGTTTCTTTAAAAAAGCAGGAGTTGAATAATTTATGTAATATTGCTTATGTTATATGACATGTAGCAATATATGTGAAGTATAATGTTTAATTTGTTAATACAGTTTGATTTCTTTTCTATGAATGTAAATTTGTCTGTGTGAGAAGTGATAATTCAATAAAGGTGTTAAAAAAGAGCAAAAGGTATGTAGGCTACAGGAAGAAACAAGTGGATATCAAAAATGTGTTATGGAAAAGATAGTAGATAAATAGGAAAGTTTTGTAGCAAGCATGTAAAATAACAGCAAGCCAAGCAGGCAGAGAATAGGTATGGGTCAGTATGTGTGGGAGACAATAGGGAAGACGTAGAGAATTTGGAGGGAAAATAAAAGTTTGTGATTGGTTAGATGAGGTAAGAGGAGGAGCCACGTGTATAAATTTATAGGTAGTGTGGTGGGGTGGGGGAGTGGAGTGAGCCTGAGTGGAGCAAGGGTGAACCAAGCAGGCAGAGCTGGCCAAAAAGACTGTGACTGTACAAAACCAGACAGGAATTCAGCTCATAGCAAGTCAGTGGAAAACACTGTAGTATGGGACCTTTCCCAGTTGACACCATGAGTTTTACTATGCTAAGCGAATGCAGATAGCCAGAAGTATATTTAGTAAAGACAGTATGTCCTTAAGATCTAAGGGAATACATGAGAATAGTTTTGGAAGGAAAGTCTGAAATAGCAAGCTAATTTAGTTGCTTGTAGTTGAATGGCTTAAGGAGGTTTAAAATGTCAACTAAGTTTTAGTGGAAGAAGGGGAAGAAACACAGGGAAATGCCCCAGCTTGGTCTGCACACCACTAACAGTGCCTATACAAAGATAAGGAACAATTTAACAGCTAAATCACTGGGCAAGGTCATTTGCTTGTACTTTGCTGGCTGTGAGCAGGCTTAGAGTCACAGTCCACAATTTAGGCACTGGATAATATCACAGCAGTTGGTTCAAGGTATGGTGGGGGGTCTGCTCATAGGATGGGTATAGAAGCAGACTATTAAAAATAGGAGGGAAATTAGAACTAGTTATATTGCTTACTAAGAAGATCACTAAAAAAAAAAGCTTGCGTAGCAATAGCTTTGAAAATCCAAGTTAACTATTGAAATACGCTTTCAGTGTAACAGATAAGCACTTCAGAATTTACAATGCACAACTTGAAATAGAATTTATATAACAGTTGAGTGAAGATGCAAAAACAAAACCACTGAAACAGTATGACTAGCCAGAAGTCCTGAGACATTCGCTAAGATAGGTCTGCATATTGTAATGCATTCTATTCCACACTAAACAGATAAATGCAAGGTTAACAGCTCTGGCAGGTATATATCAGTTGGGAATAAGAAGGTAAGGGAGGAAGCCAAAATGAAATGCATCACTATACCACAGCATCCACACATTAATTAACCATATTTTCTTTCTAACAGTGTTTATACAAGAAAAAATAAATAAAACACTGAAACCTTAGCTGCACAGCTTGGCATTAGCGGCAGAAACTGAAAGGAGCGCGTCTCCCTCAGTCATTTAACCTCTCTATTAAAACAACTAAGTTTGGATAAAGCAATGCAAAATATCTGAAGCTTGGTACATTTAAAAACATTTCTTGCATAGAACAGAAACTGACATTATATTGGTTAACTGAGAAAAGAAAATAGTTCAGACTTGGTTGGCGAGTGCATCGGACATGGGATGGAAAGGTGCTGTTGCTGTGTAATTGGTATTTTAAAAATGGCACCTGTTAAGTATTTTTTTTTCTTTGACAAATAGGCTATGTATCTATTCTTTAAACATAGTGACTCTCATCCACTTTCTTGTCTGACAATGAACATAACATTTTTTATAAAATACACAATTGTTGTAGTCATTTATTATTTAAGGAGAATAAAAATTGATATGTGAAATTACAGTGTCACACAGATTTTTTTTAAAAACTTCAGCAGGGATGAATTGGATTATACAGTGGCCGATGCTTATATAAAAATAAATACTATTACCAAAGCAAGTAGTCATTTACAAAGGATACACCAAGACAGTATGTGCTTCTTCTAGTTATAAAGGTGCAACATACAATATTGTTTAGAAGAGGCCTCACGTTAAGGCCTTCAAACACAGATGTCTGCCAAAGTGGCCAAGAAGATTTCATGGAAATTTCAATAAGGTCTGCTGTCACCAGAAAACCTACTGGGGCAGAGGACCCACTATGTGGAAATTTTAAGTCAACCATTGGGCATGTCCAACCGAATGAGTGAGGCCTACCAAGCCACACAGGGAAGATGATGATGATGATAAAATCAAAGGTAAAGAAGCCATTAAATATCAGCAGTCAGTGTAATGCTCTTCTTGTATTTAATCCTAGTTCATCCATTGAAACAGGTGAGCAAAGCTAAACTCTCAGTAAGTCTTATTTCTTTTTTTTTTCCCAAATGACTCAGTAATGTTTGTTAACACATTGAATGAAATGAAATTCCTTTATAAATTCATATTAAAGTTTGTTATGCTAAGTTTGCAACTGATGCTGCTGATTTAAAATATAATTAATAAATAAATACATTTAGACCTTCATCATCATCTTGTAGTTTTTAGTCAACTTCAGAAATAATTAGGTCAGTCCTTGTCGTTTTCATAATTTTCCCCTTTCTGATGGTCTCTCCCTGCAAGATTTGAGGCTCATCAATGTTTCTGACAGGAGAAGGCCCGCAGGAATTGCATACTTACAGTTAGCTTAATAAGTTGTTTGGAATTTATATTAATCTACCTACAGCTCTCAGCATTTCCTTAAAATCGGACAGATTTCAAGTTTAAGAAAAGGTCATTTTTTTTTTTTTTGGTCGGGTTGGCTAAGAATAATTTGTACACTGCCATTCTACAATCTTTTTGTTGGTAAGAGAATATCTGAATGTTACAAAATCATTAATTAGTTGGGAAACAGACATAGGATTCAATTTCTACAGTTTATTTTGGCTAATAATATATCTTTGTTTAAATTAAGAAAATTATCAAAAGATGAAAGGCACTTCAGTGAGAATTACCTTGGCTCCAGCATTTGCCAGATAAGTTCTCTATTAATAGGAACGGAAATATATTTATATTTCTCACTTATTTAAAAGGTTGGCAGTTTGCATTCACATTTTAGACAACATTTCTGTATGGACAGTTGCTACTGAACTTCTAGATGATCATCTTTTTGTAAATGAAAATAACATTACTTCTTTCCCCTTAAAAAAGTTTCAGATTCGTGAATTCACTACCAGGATATTGAAATTTATGTTGATAATTGCAAAAAAAAAAAAGCAACTAGTAAATTCAAAACAAGCAAGCCTTTACTAAAACATGTCTTCAAGCTGATAGTTCACATCTTAAGGTCTTGCAGGATGATGTTATCCTGGAGAAAACCTATTAAGAGCGTCAAAGATCCTTGCAAGCTGTTTTTGTCAGACATGAGAATATTCTACAATTCTGTCTTTCCTTATGTACCTTTCTAACTACATTTAAGAGTCAGTTTGACACACAATATTTTGAATACTAAGACTACTTCAGTTAGTGTTGAATGTACAAGTCCTAATACATCGAGAAAGTCATTAGATGCCATTGCGCTATAACATTGAATATAGACTGTTTTCCTAACTGCTTTAAGATATATACAGTGTGCTTGGAACAGAACATTCTGTTTTGCTGAAGCAGTGTAAATTCCTGATTATGGGACGTGCACATAGCAAGAACTCTAGGAGCACTCCTTTTTCTTAAGGGCTAATAACAGCATTTGCATTAAATTGGTAAATAATGTTGTGACCTCATATTCATAGTAGGCTGTCTTTAGTTAAAAGCTTATAAAAATGCTTTCATCTCCTCCTTAAGGAATCAATAACATAACATGTTTGTACCATCAGAAGCACATCCTGCGCTATGTGTTTAAAATATGTACAATAATATCAAACCTACAAAGTAATAATCCAGTATTTAAATTTAAGGCTGCCATAAACCAAGCAACTCTTTGATCAATATAAACAATATGTCTAAATCTGTATACAGTCGCATGTACACCAGTCACATGACTACATCTGACCAGTAATGGAATATATGCTTCTTAAAGCTAAAGCATAAAAAACTCAAATCTTAATAGACTTATATCAGTAAAAATTCCTCTATAAATAAACTTAAAATTAACAAATTACAAGAAAATCCAGCATTTTACAGACTACACCAGTACCGGCTACCACGGAAAAGATATGCATCATTTACATCTAACGTAAATAGCTCATGTTCCAGAATGTTTCCAGTCAGACCTTGCACAATAAAAATATGTTTAAAACTCAAAAGCAGTAGCTAACCTGCAAATTAGAAATTACAATAAAAAAAATCTGTCATTAAACAAAATAAACATCATAGTCTACATATCGTTCTGAAATTAGACTAATTACAAGACAGTTACTAACTTCCTTTGTAACACCATACATCATCCGAGATCGTACAAATGCAGGAGCAATAAAAATTATCAGGACAGGACATAAAGTGCATATTATGATAGAGAAAATAAAATAAAAATGTAAAACACAGCATCTAATAAAACTATGACTTTTATAATAACTAAAAACAAAACATGCAAAAGTGCATAGAAATGAAGAATAAAAACAGAAACAAAAATTAACCAAAAAACAAATGTAATAAACGCAAAAGCAGTCGATGCAAAGGTCCCTTTTTCAGTATAGGTTTAAGTGAGACCTTCTCTTTCAAACCTGGTTCTGTAAAAGCTTTCAGCAAAAGTATCCATTTTTGTTCAGAAGTCTCAGTTCTGCTCTTAATATCAAGTTCCCTTAAATTTCTTCTCATAAGCTCTCAAAATATCCAAAAGAATGTCCTCTTCCATTTTGCATAACATGTTTAGCAAGAGCATTAGTACTTGTGCATTTAGTAATGTCATTAAGATGTTCAAGTATCCTGTCTTTAAACAACCTATTGGTCTTGCCTATATAAAAGGCATGGCATACACAACAGGTAGCATAATATAGTAGGTCTCTACTTTTGCAATCAGCATAAAAGTTCAGATTAATAGTAGTACCAGAGGTGTTGGTGAAGAAATGAAGAGCAAGTGAAAATATAATTACACGCCTTACAATCGTGGAACCTGACAGTCCCCTTCCTATCAGAATCAGGCATACCACAGCAATATGACAATGCTGCACCCTTTTAGAGAAATAAGGTTTCCCCACAGCATCTCTCAAAACTGTTTCATCAGCACATTTATCAACAGCAGACTTGTTATAGCCTTTTTTCATAAACTCTTTCTTCAGTTGTTGAAAAGCTATTCCCACATTATCTTTTTTATTATGTTGTATCCACATATTCAAACTAAGAAAGTGTCCTTTTATGCATACTACTGCTTAATAGAAGAGTGTTTTTCTTACAGGACTTCTTGTGGATAGGTGTCACCAAATCATAGATATTTCTGGATGCAGAAATGTCCAAAACTCTATAACTTCTCTGGAACATATATAACTAAGTTTAAGAAAACTCCTTGTACTGTGCAAAAAAATCAATAAATGCATTGAGTTCATGTGCACCTTCCTTCCAGAGAATGAAAATATTATTCACAAAATGCCTATAAAAACAGAGGGAGGAAAAACATTACCCTCTAAGACCGTATGCTTCTCGCAATGTGCAAGAACTAGATTGGCATAACTGCTGCATGCAGTGACCATGGCAACATGATTCTTCTATAAATAAAAATTACCATCAAAAACAAAAATATTCTCAAGTATAATTTCTATCAACTTACTTAGTAACTCAATTTTATTAGTAGAAAATGCTGCATTAGACATCAAGAACTGCCTAACATACTCCACCCCAGCGTCATTAGGAATAACTGTGAACTAAGTTGTCACATCAAGGGTCACAAAAAAGAAACCATCCTTACGAAAATTCATCTCTGCCCATATATATATATATATATAGATATATATATATATATATATATATATATATATATATATCAATAAATCTTCCAAGAAACTCTTAGAATCTTTCAAAACTGTGTTAGTCTCATCTAAGACAAGTCTAATAGTCTTCTCAACCAAAACTGATAAAGGTTCAGTCATCCATCTTTGTCCGTTAAATCTCAGTATAATACTAGATGAGAGATATCGTCTATGTCCAAGGCTTTTCTAGCAAGGACTATCCATGTCCAGGAGAGAAGCAGGGGTAATCCCCAGCAGAAATGTATAGTTTCCCATCAAGACATCCATGTTGCACTTAAACAGGATCATGGAGTTGTTCTGCTAAATATGGATTGGAAGTCTTTTCCAGAAGAGTGGCGACCTCTGAGAGATGTATTTGTCTCTTTAGCTGGTCCTGTTTATGTTATAGGTTAGATTAAGGTCCCCAAAATGGGTGACTCTAGTCCCATTTGACTTGCAGATGAGCAGCATTTCTATTAGATTTGGGTCAGATACAGCTATGTAAACAAGACATAAGTCACCTCTAAGCAGTCTATATACTATTGACTACATCGACAGCAACCTCAGTCTGTCTGTATAAGACCTGCTGAAGACCTAATTTTCTTTGTTAGAAATCTCTGAGGTCTCAAGTTGCTGCAGGTGTCTGGTATGGTACATACCAAAGGAAGCATTATATTCAATAATAGGCCTGATGAGGGACGAGTAGAGGGGAGTTGTAACCTCTTTTGCGGCGATGCCTTTGCTAATTAGGTGAGTGATGTAGTATGCCTTCCTCACCACAGTAGAAACATGGTGGTCAAAGCTGACATCATAGTCAACTTGTGTTTCTAGGTCTGTAACTACTAAATTGGTGTTACTGTTTATTTTATAATCAGCAGGGACATTGTTTTTACCATAGAGAATGATGAAGCATTTTTTAACATTTAGTTTAAGATGGTGGCTTTGGCACCAATCATTGATCTGTATAAGCCCCTTTTGAAGTAAGCTGACATTAATCGGGTATTCAGTGATGGCACCTACTTTGCAGTCATCCACAAGCCTGGTTATCCACAGCCCCTCTGTTTTGGCCTGGACGTCTAAGAAGTATATGACAAACGAGAGGGCCCACACTGGCCCTTGTGGGACCCCACTGGTGATTGGTCTGCTGGTAGAGGTAAAGTCTCCTACTTTGAATGAGTGTTTTCAATCTGTGAGCCAGTTTGCAATCCACATAAACATAGGGGTTGATATTCAACTGGGTTAGTTTGTCATTGATGCCCAAAAGCGGGATAGTGTTGAAGACCTTGGTCAAGTCAAGGCAGTCTGCGTGCAAGGCTTTCCCCTCATCTATGGCTCTGTTTATGTTCTCGAAGTTCACCAGGATTAAAAGGCATGACCTACCCTTGACGAAATTGAACTGGGATGGATCCCAGGGTTTGTAAGTCACCTATATCCTTATTTATGAGGTCCATAATAGTTTGTTCCATTGCATTATAAATGAGGCCGGTTAAACTTATGGGTCTTTAGTTACCCAGGTCTGTTGCCAAGCCACCCTTGTGGAGGGGGGTAACTGTCACTGTTTTCCATTCAGTGGGGACAAAGCCAGTACTGAGACTGTGGTTGAATAAAGTGCCTAATGGAATAGCTAGCTCTTGTTTCAGAACATTAAAAATGCAGCCCAGAATGCCATCTGGCCCATGGAGGCTGTGTTCTTAGCCTTGGAGAGACCACTCATGACTTGCTCTTTGGAGATGCAGGGAGGAGGAGATGATACAGATGTGGTTTATGGTATGCTTGGGAGGATGGGGGGGTGGTGAAATTTTAGCCAAAACCTGTCTGCTATCAAGTTTGCAATTTCCCCAGGGTCAATGTGTGTGATGCCATCCACAATTATTTCAGCACACATCTCAGTCCTACCTTTTGGGTTGTGGACATAGCTGAAGAAAGCCTTAAGGTTATCCCTGGCTATGGTTGCTATTTTTTTTTCATAGTTGCTCTGTGAAGATTTTACAAGTTCTCTTGTTTGCTTGTTTAGGCTGAGGACAGTGCTCTTTCATGCTTGGGATTTCACTTTTGTATTTTTAGACAGCAGCTTCTTTTGCTTATTGTATAATGTATTATTGCTAGACATCCACCAGGATGGTTTGTTTTTCTTTGAGAATCCTGCTTTAATCCTATCTGGTATGACTGTGTCTATACATTTGTGTAGATGTTTATACTGAGCATCAGTGTATACCTTAGTATAGCCGACAATGCAATCTGTGGAAACTGGAGCTTGGAAATCAATTATACCTCCCCTTAATAGGGTATAGTTAGCTTTGGTGAAGTTTTTTAGTCTAACTTCTCCTTTGGGGAGTTCTGGTGATATTGCTTCTTCAGAAATGTCTAATTTATTGTCAGATTTAACCAGTGTAGGCCCTAAACTTGAGGCATTGCATCAGTCAGTCATATTGGTGAGGACCAGGTCTAAAATATTGGAGCCCCTTGTAGAGTGTTGCACTATGTTTCCAGGGAATTTGAGGTAGCAAAGTCCAAGAACTTTTGTGGGTGTGAATTTGGGCTTCTACACGTTTCCCAATTAATGGAAGGATAGTTGAAGTCATCTATGACTAGGGTGTTAGGTTGTACCTTAATTGTCCCAAGTAAGTCTAAATAAGCTGTGCGCACATATTGGTTCATGGAAGGAGACCTGTAACTGATGATGGCCTGAAGGTAAGTCTTACCCATGGTAATTTGGACTTGGAGTAGCTCCATACAGTTTTCTTATCTAACCATTCTAGAGGTGTAGTTATCTTTATTGAAGAAAGATAGTCCATCTCCTTTAGTTCTCACCCCTTCAATTTGTGGTCAAAATGTGGTAGGCATTGTAGCCTTGCCAGGCTGGGGTATTTTCTGCAGCCTTGAGCCAAGTTCCTGTAACTGCACAGATATCAACCTCCTTCAGGATGCTTTCAGAGTGTGCAGTTTGCGATTTAAACTCCTAGCATTTAACAGCATGACCCTTTGTTTCTTTGTGACTGATATTTTCAAGTCGGGAATTTTGTTGTTGTGACCTTGCATAAAAAAGGCATTATGGGGGAGGCAAGTGCCTTAGCCAGCAACTGAAAGCCTGGAGATGCCAAGTGAAGACCATCTCTGGCAAAGCTGCGTGGTCTATCCACCGTGTCATCCCAGGCTGACAGGAACTGAATCACCTTAGAATGACACCAGAAACTAAGCCAATTATTGTCTGTTTATACTGTGGTATTGTTCTACATAAAGGTAAAATGCTACTCAAAACTAGGAACACACCCACCTGGCACACATATTCAGAGAGCTCAATCATGTCTCTCTTCATATAGTCCAGAGAGCTGCATCTCAAGTCATTCACACAGGCATGAACTATGATGGTGTCATAACAGTACTTGTTGAGAGACATGAGTGCATGTGTGGTCTGGTGAATCCTTGCACCAGACGTGCAGCTGACCATAACTTTCTGGTTCAACCTGGTGAGTGGGGCATATGTCTCACTATAGAGTCACCTATAACTTAAATGTTTGGAATAGTTGTACATTGCCTTAAGGGCTTATTTGGGGACAGACAGGTGCTAGTGTTTTTATGTGCATTGGGTGCTTTGGGTGTTGTGTTAGGTGTACATGTTTGTGTTTTGGAGGTTTCTGGTGTTCATGTAGGTTTCTGGAGAGTACCTCTGCATATGAAGGCTTATGGATTGGGTGCATGTTATAAATAGAAGTCATGGTGTGTGAGCTAACAACCTATTCAGTGTTGCTGTTCTGTGCTTGAAGGGGTAGTGATTCCAGATTCTTAGTGTAGAAGTATGTCAAGCAAATTGTACTTGAGTGAATTAGGAGTAAGGGGATGTCGGTGTATATGAGGCATTACACCAGGGAGCTATTTTTTGATGACTAACTTGTGGGGTGTACAGTAGGAGGTCTACAAAAGAGCAGATCTATAGGGTTTGATGTTTATAGGTAAGATGTAAAATCTATGCTGGATAGTTCACTGAAAAGCTGAGAGCTGTTAAAGAACTGTTCTGCTAGATAGCAGCCACTTCTAAGGGAAAAAAAGTTTTGCTGGCACTTTTGCATCTGTAACCAACAAGAATCACCCCCCCCCCCCTGCATGGGGGTGCATGCTGTTGCATTATGCACAAGCAAGATGAAAGCAGCCACTACAAAGAAGCCAGTGAAAAAGCTCAAACTGAGCCCTGAACCATTAACCTTCAATGAGATTGTCCTACTGTGTATGCTCCTACCATGGCGGTATGGGGGGGGCTTCTCCCAAAAAATGTCCTGATTTTTCAAGATCAAAATACAAACAGAATTAAATTCAGCCAGTCTGAATCTAATCTATACTATGGCCAGCAGGAGAACAGCTGGATATATTTTTGTATTGTTTTTTAATTAAATAAGCAATGGTGTAAAAAGCAACACAGTTTTTATTGAATTAATAATAGCAATAGCATAAAACGGTAGAAACTGATCTTTTCTTCACATAAGTAAAAGCAGCAATTGGTGTGAAATACAGTCAAAGTGCAACAAATGCAGTAGTAAAATACAGTGGAAAGCAGCAGAAAACAGTACAGCTTTTTTTTTAAACTGCTGAAGTTCAGCCACAGTAAATAAGAGAAGTGCAAAGAAAAAAAAAATACTTGGAGCCTTTTTGTTGGTTTCCCTGCTCAGAAAAGACCAGAGTAACACCTACAGCCACTAGATGAATAGTCCTCCTAATGTAAAAGCTCAGAAAATGTGTACCCAGAGTGAAGTTATACCACAAACAAACTTAAAGATATGGGTGCAGCAGTGTACCTTAAACAGCTCATGAAAGTGTGATTATTCAATAAAAGTATTTTGCTTTGTATAAATGAGTCAACTGCCACTCAATTGTATAGAATTTATAAAGGCAGTAGAAACATGATAAGCTGATTAATAAGCTCTCCAGCCAATAAAACTACATGCAGAAATCTCAAGGGTTTCCTCAACCTAGACAGATCAGGGTATCTCCCAGTCCGCTAGAAAGAAAATCCATTGACCCTGACAAAAAAAAAAAGTGCTTGCTAGAGTGTAAAAATTACACTACTTTATCCAACAGCTAGCTAGATAATGAATTCAGATGACGTAATAGACAAAAGGCAAAATACAACACAAGGAAAGGCAAATAATTCAAACAAATTCTGTAAAATTCCATAAACTTAAGAAATGTAGAGCCCTTTAATTGTTGAGTCTTTGCATATTAGGTATGCAAATATGGAAAGCCTGTGAAGAAGGAATGAACACGAATGACAGTTATGTTCGAATGTTCCTATTTATTCTCTGTTTTTAGAGTGATGAATGTGAAAGCACTCAAAAGATAAATTATAGACTATTTTCTAACATTCATTTTATAGCTATGTTCTCTGGTGGTTACACATTTCTTTGTCTATTTTAAAAAGTGGTTTAGTTGTTTGCTGTACTTTAAACTGTTTATAGGTTAGTAGTAGTCTGTCTGCCATTGTGAGAGTCTGTCATTGGTTGTTGGTATCATACAGAGAAATCACTATATTAGTGCTCACCTCCTTCTTTGCATATGAGCATCAAAAATAACATTTAAAAAGTTGCTGTCAGCCACTGCGACTCATTTTGCATGTTGTTTACATTACTGGCATTGGTTGATTCAGTGCTGTTAATGAATGAATGCTGGCTGTGCTGTTCAAACACTTCCACAAGGGCACTGGAACAGTTGGGTGAGGGGAGTGCGAACCCCCTCCCATATTTTTCACAGACTCGTGATATAAGCCCTCAGCTGAGTCATTAATTGAAAAAAATAACACTTATTCAACCACGGTAGCCGAAAATCTAGAAATAAGCTTGATTTCACAAAACAAGCTTGTATCTTCATTTTCTGCTATATTAGATGAATCTGTGTTTTACAGTCTGAGGAAGGTACTAAAAAAAAAAAAAGAAATGTGCACAGTTGCTCCGGCCTGCATCAGAATCTTATTGGTTGCTACTTGCTACCAAATTAGAGATGCATATGCAGAGTGGGCACTATGACTGGTTGCAAAGATTACAAAAAGTGTTCTGCTGCCTTGCTTTCCCAGAATACAGTACAAGTTCGACATGGAAAAAGCATGCCTCTTAACTACCCCTGATTTCTCCAGGATTTCCCTGAATTTGCCTCATAATTTTCCTGTCTCATATAATATTTCATTTTCTGGTAAGTCACTGAGGATTGCACTAAGAAATGCGAGTCATTAGTTTCATACTTCTGTTCATAAAATGCATGTATGCCACAGTCCAGGTGTGAAAAGACGTATGCAGCTATTAGAAGATGGTCACCATTTTCTGATGTGTGTAAAGAAATATTTTACTTGTGTTGAGGTAGTGAGCTGTGATCAACCTTTGCTTTGTTGAGATATTTCCCTATGTTTTGCATGTCTGCAAATGACTAGGATGACCACAAAATTTATGAGTGCCATATCTTAGCTAGATAAAAAATTTAGCAAGACGTGTTTGTATGGGTATGGGTGTGTGTGTGTGTTTGTGTACACTGATGTAGGTGTGTGAGATTGTGAGTTATGTGAAAGCGGAATGTGTGCCAGTGTGGGTGTGCACACATGCCAGTGTCTGGCTGACAGCAAGTGAGTGCGTTTGTGCCGTTTGCTTGTAGAATGCATGGGTCTCAAATTCTTTGATCATGAAGAAAGTTTCTTACTTTTTCTGTTATTTTTGCCATGTCCCTAATAATTTTTTTGATTTTCCAGAAAAACTGCTTTCATAAAGTCAGTATAAACAGTTTATTTTTTCTTCTTCTTTATTCAGAAACTGCACGTTGATTAAAAACCTTCTGTTCTATAAGCAGCTTAAGTGAATTAGAGTGATATTTAAAAACTGTCACTGTTTGTGTACACAGTTATTTTTTTGCTATGTCCAGAAGTCTTGAGCAAAGAAGATAAGAGGTTTACAGGGAACACTACCTCTCACCTGTTCTTGATTTTACAAGGGGCTCTGATTTTTGCCATTTTCTTGATTTTTGGATAAATCACGGAGGATTACAGACAAGTCAATACCAAACATTGGAGTTTCCTATTTTTTATTGTTCAGAAAATGCACGATGAAGCATAACCTATTGTTCTATTAACTTTTTAAGTGATTTAGAGGAATAGTTCTAAATTACCCCTGAATTTGACTCCTTACTTTTGTCTATGTCAGGAATTCTTGAGGAAAGAACTTGAGTGGTATGCAGGAATTCCCTATGTTGACCATGATAAAAGTAAATAAAAAAGGAGCATGTATTTTCTGCTTTGGGCAGTATTTATTGATATCACTACCCACAGTTTTTTCTGACATGCTGGCACAATTAAAATTATATATATATATCTGCAAAGAGAAAACCATCCACAACTCTAAAATACCTACACGTTTCTAGTAAAATGATTACCAAACTAGAGACTGCTGGAAAAGCACCGAGATGGGTTGCTATGGGCATTCAGTCAGAAGCACTTAGGCTGAATAGTAATAGGACAGGAGTTTACCATCCATGTCCAATTACTATGAGCAGAAAAAAAGAATTGACTGGCCAATGCACAGATAAATAGATTCGGTGATTCATAGAGTATATAAGGCAGACCTAGTCCTTGACAACAGCTACCTCACAGGGTACATCCTGCCTCCAGCTTTTTTTTTTCTTTCATTATGTAGCTTATTAATGTTGCATTCCACCACAATGGTTTATTTTATGATCCCAAGTATGTTTGGCATTGATTGCAGCAGGTTTGTTTATGCTGTTTCTTAGACTGGGGTAAAGCTCATTGGTATAAAGTGACAGCTGAGGCTAGATGGGGACTGGTAGTTCTGCATTTAAATTTTGAAAGCTCATCATATAGTTATAATAATTTTGTCTTCTTATAGTCATGACTTTAGAGATGCTCCTAGTATTGGATTTAGATGCATAATCTGGCCATTGTTTATTAGGTTATGTGGTATGTTCTAGCCTGGCATGCCTGAAAGCAGAGGGAGAATGTTATTTTGTGGACCACCTTCCATGTTGTGGTACAGATTGTCGCTGTGGCTCCATGTTGTTGGTGT
Source organism: Protopterus annectens (assembly GCF_019279795.1). Lineage (NCBI taxonomy): Eukaryota > Metazoa > Chordata > Ceratodontiformes > Protopteridae > Protopterus > Protopterus annectens. Next base: position 733,875,510 of record NC_056750.1, on the reverse strand, counting down.
GAACAGACCTCAACCCTGCAAACCATTCAGTTTTACAGGAGCCTAGTTTACTGGAATTACTGCAAGTTTTGTTTATCTGTGTGAGCAAACCTGTGGAACTAGCTGTCTTGATGGAGTACAAAGTGTGTTCCTATCCACAGGCAGTGCTGTGCTTGAAACTCTGGGATTGACTACTGTAAGATAGCACAGATATTTGATGCTGAACGCTGGCAGTCATGTCTGTGAGCAGCTATAACACTGAAATAATGTGGCAGAGAGGCACGATACACTACTATCATATGAGCTCATCTGGCTCTTCTACATATTCTACACTTATTGTAGTTCAGTACTATAATCAAATTACAGTCTATGTGATACGGTCATAACCAAAATCTAGTCTATATGATATGGCCAAAGAGATATGTATTGTAGCCCAACTCATGGTCTGTACATTTTATGGAGAATGAATTCTGGCTGTAACAGTTTATCCCAATGGTGATGTGCCCTATATTTGAAGTGAAGTAGATTTCTATGTCTACTCTTCCTGCCATATGCATGCAAGTGACCCTGATTACAATGACTCTTATTCAGCACTTCAACTTCTGACAATTACAAACAAGGGGTGGTTGTCATATGGTCATATGTGTCTGGTTGTGTATAATGTATGGAGAGGGCAGGCAGTGCATTTATATGAATTATACAAAACCGTCACTGATATGGCTAGTTCAGGATAGAAAGTGTGTGGCCATTGTTTATTTGTAGTGAGCAGGGGGAGGATATCTGTACATGCCCAACTTGTTTCCCTTTCACACAAATAGTATGATCTCAGAGAATGGTTATATTAGGAATGCATAGGGTGCAGACTGTCAAGACAGACTTGACAATCTTTTTAGAGATAGGGGAGTCAGTCAGAAAGACAATCTATGCAAAGGAATTATGCCAAATTGCTACAAGTAACCAACACCCATTCCATTGGGACAATGAATGCTTTGTAGCAAATGCAAGAAATTTTTTTTTTCTGAACTCTTTGCTAAATGGGTGTCTAGCCCCTTAAAATCCTGGTTTTTCAAGTGCTTTTGTGGTTGCAGTCTGCCGTTATGCTTGTTGTCCTCCTGGGTGCTATTTGGCAAAAGGGCTGGGGGCAGCTAATGAATGAAATCAAAACTGTAAAAAGGGTCACTTTGGACAGATTATTGATTCAACTCATACATCTCAGCCTCTTAGAGCAAAAAATCTTGACAAAGCCTAAAATGATGGGGAAACAAACAGGGACAGAATTTAAATATTGCCCTTACAAAACTTAGAAAGTTGATAGAATAATAGGTTTAGCATTAGCATAAATTTTCCGAAGGATATGGAGTCTTAAACTCAAATGTTTGTCATTATTTAATTACTTCAATCCTCAACTATTTGCCAGAAAGGGACAGATTTTAGGGGGAAGTCATAAAAAATATGAGGCAAAAAAATCTGGACATTCTGCGAAAACCTGTACAGTTGAGAGGTATGATTCAACTTGTGAGACATGACAGAATCTATCAAAAAGCAATATGACCACTGTATTTATGTAATTCCTTCATGGTTAAAGGTAATGTCCCTCTACAGAAGGCAAAATTTTCTGGGGGAAATGTTTGTGATTTATGCCAGAGTACCCTATTACAAGTCCATGATTATTTATTTGAACTTTCTTCAGGGAGATAACATATGGCCTATTTTTTGCAGCTGCCCAAGGCAATGTTTTAGAGTGCTTGTGTTGTCACAGTCTTGAACTGTGGCTTCTACCTGGGTAGTATTTCAGCTCTGCACAAAAGATTTGAGGAAGGTGGTATATATGAAAGCAAATAGCAGTTCATGAATGATTATTAAAAAGGTTTGTTGGGAGTACAGGACCTGTCATGAGCTGTATATCCATTATTATAATTACGTGATCTCTTCACAGTCAAAGGTACTGTACCCTCTCAAAAGTGATACAGTCCAGGGGGCAGCATGTGTATGTCTTGTACCAACGTGCTTTATTAAAAAGTCCCACAGTTTTATTGTGAGCTGTCTTCATGGGTCTAACATATGGCTTCTTATATATACCTAGTAAAGCCAGATTTTCAGCGAGCTTTTTTTGTCACAGTATGGTACTACATTTGTGTCTACTCAAGGGCTGTTTGACATCTGCAGAAATGGCTGAATAAAACTAATGTCCAGAATGTGTGTGTATATATATATATATATATATATATATATATATATATATATATATATATATATATATATATATATATATATATATGAATTCTGGACATTAGCATGTATGTATGTGTAATAATTTCATAGTGTATCGGAAATGAAAACAGTATATATTTTCCTGAAAAAAAAAATAGTTGTAATATGCTGTTGTTACAATGCCACGATTTCACATAACTAATGTTAAGGAGTGCAATTCCAGTGTTATGCTATACTGCAAGCTCTGTGGTTAGAAATGTGTTTTTAGTGGAATATTATGTTATCATTTAAAAGTTTTGTAGTAATAATTGGAAAGGCAGATGGGATTGTAGCCTTTGGCATGACTTTATGTCCTTTACATGATTTAATACCACTGTTGGCCTCTGACTGCCTCCCAACCATCAGCGACTTCCAGTATCTCTGCACTTCCACCCAAAATGACACTGCAGATTATGCACTTCCATCAGCTGGTGCCAGGGGCTGCTGGCCCATTCACCTTACTTTCTCTATGGCTCAGGTGTCTTATGAATGTTTTTCTAATTAAGTTTGTAAAATGAATTTATGTTTTGGTGAACTCGCTTATTTGCTTGTTAATGAAAGAGCTCACCATTTCATGCATGGTCTTTTAATTTGTATCATTACTTATTTAGTCAGTGCTCGCACAGAATCCGAATTTGGAGTTCCTGATGTCCTTTCAACAGGTAGTGGAATCCAACATTCTTTGTAATACTCATTTGCTGATCAAGATACTAATGGCAACGTGGAAATTAATCACCATCTGTCAAATTCTTTTGGCACATTTATTAGGTCCCTTCTTGTGCCATCCTTATGCTTTGCAAATATACTAATGTTTGGGATTGCACCAACTCAGAGCTAAATGGGAAATGAAAAGATTCTTTATGTATTACTAATACTATGATACCATACCATGGAGACCTATTTGATGGTGGGGCACACTTTTCTTGCAGATTAGAAGTGAATAAGCTGGAAGTAGTATTCCAAAGTAAGTCATCTTATTACTAATTTCAAGTGAGTCATCACAATAAAAATATTCTCTCTACAGATTTCTAATCAAGACAGGATTTTAAGCATTTTTTAATGAAAACAATAACATGGGTAAGGACGATGGGAAAGCAGAATGTTCATGATTCAGTGACCACAGAGTTTTTTTTTTAGCTCCAAAACAGAAAGAAGAATAAAACAATTGTGAAGCTACTTTCACCCATAACAATGCATCTTTCATAGTAAATAGCACAAAACATGTTTAAATTGTTGATGAATAGTTTGCGTTATGACTTGTCAATATAGTATACATCCTATAATCTTACATTTTTGGCAATGTAGATTAAACAGATACCTTGTACCAAGACAATGAAATACTGGAAAGCTTGAGCAGATGATCAAGGCAATGAGCTGTATATGAGGTTGTTATGTAGTCCTGGGAAAATTGTGAAATTGGGCCAGGCATCCTCTAAGGTCTACTGGGAAACATGCCTAATAATTACCTATATACCTATCATTATTCTTAATGATGAATGCTGTTTTAGGTTACCAAAAGGAATCATTTAGCAAATATATATACCAAACTTTATTCTTTCCCAAATTGTAATCTTTTTATAAGTAAATATGTCTGCACAAACCTATTTACCTTGATGAAAGGTCTTTGAAGCACACATCAAAATATTTGTCTTCACTGCCTTTGAAGTAGATAATTCCCTTGGTGTTGCCCTAGATTTGTAATGTTTCAGTACCCACCTCCTAGTTTCTCAGATGGGGGATGATTTCAGGCATCCATTTCTCTGTTGACCATGGCTCAAGGGGCTCAAAACTGGTCAACAATTTACTGATGGAAATGTATATGATGAAAGGTCTGTTTGAAATCTTTCTGTGTCTTTCATATTGATCACTCCTTCAGTAGTTTTAGCGATATGGGTTATATCCTGCCAAGGATGTAATAGCCAGCCAGCTTCCCAAGCTTTAAGGCACCTTCCACATGCCCAAAGTTTTAAGCAGCTTAAGCAAAGTTTGGGTGTTAAGCCCTTCAGAATTTTCCGCAGCTGAAGAGTACACTCCTTTTGGGGGCTTTAGGGTATCAAATACTGGCTAGTTGTTTCCTTTGCTTTGCAAATAAGTTCTCTTTGGGGAGAAAACTTCCATTTGCTTATATTTACTGATGTTTTATTACATTTTTCTTCAGAACATTATTTTAAACCTAGGAGTGTTTCGTTATAATGTACTTTTGAATGGAGCACTTGTGTTTTCTGTCAGTTAAAAAGTAGAGCAAACTAATTGATAGCACATTTTCTGTGGATACATTGAGTTTTGTTTCACATTGTGTGGCTTCCCATAGTGTTTGGAAGTGCTTTTTACTGTGTTTTTTTTTTCTGTCAAAAAAAGTAAATTTTGTGGACTGGTAGTTTTACTGGCATTTCTTACTCAACTTCCCTTGGAAAAAGCCATCATTTTCAGCTTCACCATGGGAACAGATTGTTAAGCAATGATCTGTCCTCCTCCTAGCCACAAAAGGAAACATTTAAGTAAACAGCCTTTTCACCACAGCAGGCTAGCAATTTGCCTCAGCTGCATGTGGGTAACTCTGTTGTGGACATTTTTTTGTACATCTTTATTGAATTATCATTTGTGACATTTGTTGTACATCAGACCCCTCTTCTTTTACCCCAGATACCTCAGGTGTAAAACCAACAGCCACTATGGACTGGGGGTTAGCCATGTTCTCTGTGACTCTTTGAGTCCCCTCAGTGGACAAGGGACATCCACTCTAGTGAGTCTGGGGAGAAGGATTAGGGAATTGTTTACCTGTTGTATCAGAATGCTGTGCCCATAGGGCAGAGTTAAGATGGCCAAGTGAACATGGCATCTTTTTAGAGCTCTATAGAATGATCTTAAAATACAGGAAAATATTTTACTTATTGAAAACAATTACATAGAGTTATACATATTTATCTATTTTTTATTTTCTGATTTTAAAGTGGTTTCATAAAAATGTTCCTGTCAAGTATACTTGGAGACTGTACTCTTGATTGTAATTCTAAACACTCCTAGGCTGAAATCTCTTTGAGAAAGGCCTTGCAACAAATAACTTCAACTCTACAAGAATTCTCTAAAGATGGATGTATTTCATGACAACCTAGAAAACATAAAAGAAAATTGCCTCAAACAAACCAAAAGTTTTAAAGGAATGCTTCAACAGCAGCAAACAAATATTTCTGATATGGAAATTGCTCTAAATGACTTTGATGGCAGACTGAAAGAAGAAGAAATGCAAACTGACTTTTAAACAAAACATTTGGCTCTTAAACAAAGCTGATGATTTGGAGAATAGAGAGAGGAGATGCAATGTAAGAATTTTTGGACTTCCTTAAAAATCAGAAGGTGAGGATATAATTTCCTTTCTAAACTCTCTGCTTCCTGAAATAAGAAACCTTCAGAAAGGATTTTCATATAATATTGAGAGAGCCCATAGTGCCATAGGCCAGCCCTTTCCTTCTTCCTGAAATTCTCCTACGAGGTCCATTATTATAAAATGTTTATCTTATGCAGATAAAGAATTGAATCCAGTTGTCAGTAAATCCTCCATATGCATTCAGAGCTGAGAGGAGGATTTAGTGACAACGGGACACACCAATGCAAATTAAGGATTGTATGTGATAATTCAACATTCTGGGTTTGTTCCTTAACCTAGTTTGCTGCCAGTGGACTCTGTGAACTGCTTTTTTTAGTTCTTAGTTTACATTGTGTCTTTTGCATTATTTGTTAAAAACAACCTACTTACCTATACAGACATGGATTGGCCCCCTCCTTTTTTGAAAAGAACATCAGAAAAAAAACTTGTGATCTGATATGAATAAAAAGAAACAAAAGATGGGCACTATTTCAACTTCTTCAAACAAAATTTAGCACAGTTGGTGCCATTTTTTCTGTCAAAAAGCAACAGAAAACCAAGCATGTACCTACTCCTCTTCAAAATTATTTGAATAGGAGTAGTTTACTGGGAATGGCTCAGGGATTAATTCAGGCAATTGCTCCTTTTTGTAGAGTAGTTTCTGGTAAAATAGAGGAATCCTGCATTTCCTGTAGAAAATCATGATACTGAATCCAAACTGGAAGATGCAGGGATGGATTCAGGGTTTTGTCCTCTTACTTAAACTCGAGGAGAGCACAATTTCTGATTCTCCGGGGTTGAGGTTCTTTTTTCCCATAAATCAATTGGTAGAATGTTCCAGTGTTCTCAGTGGAAAAACACTGAAGTTTTTCTGGCTCTCAGAAATTGAGTAGTAAAGAAGGATTTTCCAAAACCTACACCCATTCATCCTGTCCTGTCTTGTCTGCCTTAAAAGCTATGTGTCTTGCTGCCTTCAGTTTTCCTGAAAGTCAGTCAGCTTTACCTAAAAAGGCAGATAGGATGTGTATAGTTTTTCAGTCTTTCAAATTTTGTATCCATTATTCCCAAATGTGACCCAAATGCTATAGCCTCAGTTGACTACAATGCTGCTAATCACTTAATAAATTCCAGTTCTACACTTTCTAATATGAATGTGAAAATTATTGATAAGAATAGGAAAAAAGTGTATACTTCTGGAAATTTGATTTTCAGAATTTGAAACGGTCAGTCTCTCATATTAAAATTTGTTCTGACATATTGTGGAGGTATGAAGAATTTTTTTTTTCGCAAGAAGAAACTGTAGATAAAACAATCTGCTTTAAATAATATGATTCCTTCCATTGCACAGATCTATGGACACTGATACTGTTTTAAGGTTTGATTGGCTGCATTCTTAGAACCTCCCAGATTTAAAACAATAAAATTTTAAATTCTCCCTTGTATTAACATTTAATGTTTGACCCCATTCCTGCAGAAGTTATCAAAAAAGTGTGATGAAAGTGGCAAGCCGAACCAGGGAATCTCTTAGGAATGTTCAGCCCTCCTCTTCCCAATTTTTCCAAGAGATTTTCTCTCTCCTCATCCAGTTTAAAGAAAAAAAAAGAAGAACTCTACAGGCATAATTTATTCCATCAGAGCAAAATTATGTTGCAGGCAAGTTGAGCAGCAAAAACGAACAAAAAAAAATACAAACAAAATAAAGTGGGGGGCTTTGCAGCCCCCTAACCTAAATATACCAACTCTGAGATTGCACTACAGTGGAGATAACAGCAGTCCTGAGAACAGACAAGCAATTTTTTCCCCTGGGAAAAAAATTGCTATTCCGTGACTTCGACATTCTCAGCTTTCGAACTTTACAGTTCGACAGAAGAGCGTTCACTATTTTCAAGGTTCGGTCTTCTGACAGGGAACTTGATCAAAGGATACATGCAGTTTTTAGGTAGTCAACATCCAGTCTTTATACCATGTCATGTCAGCCATGTCAAGCTTTAGTTAACTGCTGTCAAAAGTTAGGAAGTAGTCATTGGTACTTTCATGATCAGGAAGTATTTTTGAGTCCAGTATCTGTTCATTAGTTTTTGACCACCAGAGTGCGGAGTATTTGTTAACTGTTTTCCCTTCTTTTAACTTTTTGGTCCCTTTTCTAGACTTATAATGCAATTCAAAGGTTTAATCCATCGTAAGACTATGTAGTCAGTTGGCAGTGTTGCAATATTTAGTTGATGCAGAACCACCCTTTACTAATATTTAGTTGATACCTGTTGACATACGATAAAGCAGTTTAGTATCTTTTTCTTGATCTGCTTGGATGGAATTTTCTGTACTTAGTTATCCACCTTTTATTTTCTGAAGAACAAAGTAAATTGCCATCTGTTTTTTTTTTTTTTAAATAACATTGCTGTTGTGATATTATTCGCTATGTGTGAATATTTCCTTCAACAAACAGAAAATTACATGACTTGTATTGAATGGATTTACCATAGTGATTAAGTGAAATGTTGACCTTTCCCTTGCATTGGCCATCAAGGGTACCTGGCAGTAATCCTTAGTCAGGACAGTGGGAGCAGATACCTAGCTGCACTTAACCTTTATCCCCATTGTCATAGGGCAAACAGTTGTTCTTTCTAACTGTGTTTTTCCTGTGGCTTACCGATAACCTTGTTGGTTTTTGTGTTTTCTGTTTTGACACCAACTCTTTCAGTGAGGCCAAGGTGCTTTGGGACTCCTGGATTATCCATTAAGACCCAATAGCTCTTAGAGGTTTTCCAAAAGAGTATAACATTCTCAGGCATTATGTAAGAAGCCTATTTGACTGGATGTTAGATCCAGTATTGACATTGTTTTTTATGAGGTGGCTATACCCTAGCTTAGCAGTGAGTGTGTTCCAAAACTCTGTTACCTCTGTCTGGATTTCTCAAACGTATACAGAGGATAGATGCCATGGCAGCACTACCTCAACCACTGAGGCATCAGCTGACTCTCACTTAAGAGATCTGTTATCCTTCTCCTCCAATTCTCCTTTCAAATAATTGCATAAACTAGTCTCTCTCTGTCGTGATACAACTATACGATATTAACAAATAAGAGTTTGTGTTTTTGACTCCTGCCTGACCAATCCTTTATATAAGTGAAATCACTTACCTTCATTAAAACAGTGAAGAAGTAGCTTATTCTGTTGAAGAAGAAAAACATCATTACTTATTGACTGTATATCTACTCTGAAGTTATTGCTGTCCTGTGATAATTTGCTTGTGTTGTGCTTATGTCAAGTGCTATGCAATTAACTCCAAAAACTCCAGTCTTCAGCCTGAAATTTATTTATTTATTTATTGGAAAGTCCTATTTGCCAGTTTAGCCCGGGGCCAGTGGAGGCCAATTCCAAAAGAAACATAATTAGACAAAACAAAAGGTAAAAAACAAAGTACAAATACAAAAAACAATTATAGAAAACAAATAAAGTAAAGTATATAAAATAATAAATTATATATTGTATATAAAATGAGACAATTGGTCAATGCAATGCATCAATGCATCAATTCAAATACAATAGTTGCAGGATAGGCAATATTAAGTGCATAAGAATTTTGAGTTACTAAGAGTGAAGAGAGAAGAGAGTGATGATGTAGGTTGAGGATGAAGTTTAGTGTAAGGTAAAAAGGAGAGGAGTAGGGGAAGTAGTGAAGTTAGTTGCAGTAGAAATTAGTAGGCTCTATGGGTTTTTTTGTGAGGTTTATTGTGAAGAAGGTAGAAAGAAATTTAAAAAAGATAAAGATGAAAAATTCGGTGTCAGAGGAATGAAAGGTAGAAAGGAAGAGTCGAGAAGTGAGAAAGAGAAGAAGAGAGAAGGAGGCAACAAGTGAAGAGAGAAGTGAGTGGCAGGGTTTTTGCTTTTGAAGATGGGTTTATGAAGAGAGATATGTTTGAGGGAAGGGAGAGATGTGTATCTGGTGGGATGTAAAGGGATTCTGGAAAGAATATTAATTATTTGGAAAGAAGTGCTGGCAGTGAGGGTTGGGTAGGAGGTAGTTAGGCAGGTCAAGAGTTGTAGTATTGAGGCAGTAGGGTGTAGGTGTGGTTTTGGGTGGTTTTTGATTTAATTTGAATTTAGATTTTAAGTTTTTTCAAGTTCGAAGTAGGAAGGAAGAGGTGAAGAAGAGAGGGGCTCCATATAGAGGAAGGAAGGAGATAGGAAGGAAGGAGGAAAGGTAGTGGTTGGAGCTGGAGGAGAAAGTTGGAGAAAGGAAAGTTTCTGAGAGTTTAGAGCATTTTTTTTTTTTTTTTTTTTTTGTTGTTTTGTTTTGTTTTGATATCAAATTCTAAGGATATATTCTATAATGATGATACCAAAGAAGGAACCAAGGACTTTTGGCTTGCTGGCTTCAGACTTTGGCTTTTTGTAGAAAGAGGCCCCTTGTCGTGGGAAGAAGAAGTGTTTTAGATTTATTAGAGTTGAGAGAGAGATTAGTGCAGAGAGTTGTTCTCAGTAGTGGAAAAAGCTATTTGAGTTTTTGACAGTAGTTTAGCACAGTTTGCAGGAGGCAGGACTGCAGGGGAGCAGTGTAGCAAAACAAGGTCAACTGTGATGACAGTGTGAACTGTGAAGTAAGGTTTGTTATGAAGATGTTTAAGAAAAGGGGATGGAGGATGTCCAAGGATGGGTGTGGTGGGGGGGGAGGAGGGAGAGAGGAGAGAGATTGACCATCTGTGCGATAGGATCTGTCAGATAGGTAGCTGGAGAACCAGGAGAGGGTTTCAGGGGAGAGATGAAGGTTAGAGAGATGGAGAAGAAGGTGTGGTGAGGGAGTGTCCTAGAGGCTTTAGAAAGAAAGTAGTAGTGATGAGGGATCTAAACCGGGCAGAGTCTCCGCTTTACTGTTTCTTCTAAGAAAAGGTAAGTAAAATGGTAATGGTGCTGTGGACGGACCATGCTGGGTAGGGAGGATATGAGGTTATTTTTTTAGTTAAGAAATTGTTGGTGTTGGTGGTTTTTTTTTTTTTTTTGATTTAGGTGAAAGAAAGAAAGAAGGGCGACAAAGTTGTTATTATTATTTTTTTGCCTCCTTTATGAAGAGGAAGGATGAAATTCAGTACATATTTCAGAAAAGAATACTTGTGAGGCTCTTGTTCACCCTCTATCTCGCACTGCATTTCTTTTCAAGTCCTCCTTATCCCAAAACCATAAAATTACTGAAAGGGAGATTTTTTATTTATTATTCTTGAGGAAGCTGTATGCACAGATGCTTGTCCCGCTTCTTTATGAAACAAAAATGTGAATGTTGTCAGTGTATGGTGTACTGACTCAAATCACTCCACCAGACTATTTGTTTATGGATGAGAGAGTAATTTTTAATTGATTTACCCTCACAGCACTTAAGTTCATAGGTGTTTACTAGACTAATGAACACATGGGCCTTTTTAACCTTAGCCATGCATCCCAAATCTCTGGAAAGTTCTGGTACCCTGGATAAGTGTAAGTAGGAGCGTGAGAAGTGAAACATTTACAAGAAGAGTCCTGAGAGTTAAACAATTTACAGGCTTCCTGTGTCCATTGGAGAGACAGGTGCCAAACCAGGGATGGATTTCCTGTTCCCCAACCAGTTGTCCAAGTTGCTTGGACACACACAAGGAAGGGGTAGTCTCTGGGATATGTAACCTGTCTCTCCAGCTGTTCTTATTTTTATCACAGGCAAGTTTTAAGTCTTTTGTATGGGTAATTCTGGTGCAGTTTATTTTACAGATATGCAGGAGGTCCATCACTGTGGGTCTGACAATGCTTTGTATGCCAGCCATAGATATCCTCTCAACAGCATATAGGACACAGAATACAGGAATAGGGCCTTGAAGCAGTTTGCATTGGACATTTTACTTAAGCCCTGTATTATTTTAGTGAGGAACCTCTGTGGACATTCCACTTGTTGGATATGCCTTGTTAAATACATAGCAAAGCGGGCCTTGTACTCAATGATATGTCTGATGAATTTCGAATACATTGGAACAATGACTTCCTTCGACCTAGATGCCATACATTTTTTTTTTTTTTTTATAAGTTGCATAACATAGAATGATTTCTTCACTATGGTAGACACATGATGGTCAAAGGCTTGATTACTGTCTGGGTGTGTCCCCAAGTCCGTGACCACTGGGTCAACTCTTAGGGGTGTGTTGTCGATATGATAGTTACCAAGGGTGGATGATTTCCCAAAGGATATTATTATGCATTTCTCTGCATTTAGTTTTAGTCCATGGCTTTAGCACCAGTTGTTTGATTGTGCCAGCCCTACCTGGAGAGCATGTGTGTCAGTGGGCGACTCAATGACTGCTCCTAATTTGCAATCATCTGCAATTTAATTAGCCAGAGGCCAATGACATCAGCTTTGATTTCAGGGAAGTAAATGCCAAAAAGGAGCAGTCACAGGACTAATCCCTGAGGGACTTGACTCATGACTGGCCTCTTTGTAGAGGTGGACTCCCCAATGCTAACTTCCTGGGTCCTGTTAGTGAGCCACCTGGCTATCCACCAGGTAACATATGAGTTTGTACATAACCTCTTATGTCTGTCAATAGTATCTGAGAGAGGGATTGTGTTAAATGTCTTGGTCAGGTCAGGATACACAGTGTGAACCATTTTTCCCTCATTGGTTGCTTTGGCGACCTTCTCAAAGAAGTCTTCAAGGTTGAGAAGGCATGTCCTGCCCTTGATGAAACCAAAGTGGGTTGGGTGCATTGTTTGAAGGTTTCTTATGCCATTATTGATCATGTCCTTGATAAATCTTTCCATGGCTTTGCACATGAGACTAGTTAAACTTATGGATCTGTAGTTACCAGTTCTGTAGATGGCCCACCTTTGTGCAGAGGGATGACTGCTGATGTTCTCCATTTGTGCGGCATGAAGCCTGTTCAGAGGCTACAGTTAAATAGCAGTTCAAGAGGGCCTGATAGATCATGTTTCATGCTATTTAGAAGGCATCCTGAGATAACTCCCTGGCCCCTTTGATGCAGTGTTCTTGGCCTTAGAGAGAGCATTAAGGAACTGTTCCCTAATGATAGCAGGGGGGGTTATATCTGATGACATTTTCCGAGGGAGGGAGGGTTGATATAGAGAGACAGGTAAAGTTGGAGCTGAATTTGCTGCCATTAGGATTGCTATATCTTCTGGCTCAGTATAGGTGACTCCATTTACAATGTGTATTGAGAAAAATTGTTTATTGCCTTTGAGGTTGCAGACATAGCTGAAGAATGCCTTGTAGTTGTCCATAGCCTGGGAGGCCAAATGTATCAGAAATTTGACTTGGCAAACTTTATTTTTTCTCAGAGTTTGTTTAGTTTTACGAGTCCTTTTAAATAGCTGGGTGCTGTTCCTCCTAATTTTTGCTATGATTTTCTTTCTTCTGTTATACAGCCTATTGATGTGATTCCAAGGGATATATCTCAGAGTTCTTTTGCAATGCTGCACAGATAAAACCCAGTTGTATAGGCCTCTTTGTGTATGACGTATGCCAGTTTAGCATGAAAAAGAAATATGATGAGTTTTGTCCAGAAGTGCCAAGTTGTAAACATGTATGACTACCTGTAGTTGTATCATGTCTCCCACTGGCAGACTTTTTTTTGGGGGGGGGTGGCATTCTGTACAGCACCCCTTTCCCAGTATACAGTCCATGATTATTTTGTACACAAAGAACAAATGTTTTCCAGGAGGGGCTATGATGTAACACCAGTATCAACATTCCTTCTTTACATAACACTGCAACCAGATGCAAGACTCTAACACCTTGATAACAAAGTACTGTTTACATTTATCATAAGTTGACTATAAGATTGCAGTAAATGGAACAGTAATGCATTGAAGGATGAAAACCAGCAAATTAGTTTATTACAGTCCACTAAACATATTTAAGCTAATACACAAATCACCATCTGCAAGCATTTAAAACCGAATAACATTCTTTCTTTACAATAAATGACATTATGCAATGCAATCTTTAATATGCAATACACTAGCAGCTATAAACTTATTCAAAGAAAATACAAAATAAATGTGGTTAAACAAAAGCATGACATATAGAAAAACCCTATTTAATAGCTTACTTGAACCTATCAGTACCAGTAGCTAAATGTGTTCATATTTCCTTTATTGTCTCTGACTTACACAATCAACCAATACTTAATTTCCAGCTTGAGATCTATCTATCCAAAAGAAAAGAAATAACCAAATTCAATAACATGCTCTTTGCTTGAGTCACAGGTTTTGCATTTTGTCCCCTTAGGTTTTAAAATTTAATGATGCTTTTTCACATTTCTGTAGATATGCCTCAAATGTATCACAAGTAGCAGTAGTTTACTGTTTTAAGTGTGATATTTCTTATGCTTGGCTTTTTGTTCCATTTTTGAAGCTGGTTGGTACTTGCAGTGAATTTGAGGCAGAGGCTGTTTGTTTCTTAGTTATTTTTTACACTGCCTTGCCATCTTTGGATTGTTTATTTCTGCAGATATACTTGCGTGGGGTAGAGTCTAACAAGTTAATTCCCAGATAAAGAAATATGTGCACATTTGAAATAAAGCAGATTTAATTTTATTTCTAATAATTCTACCCTGATTCTGCTCAGACAAGCTCCTCATGGTCCTGCAGAGTGGTCCTAGCTACAGAGAACTCAGAAAAGCAACTACTTTCTGGATTTAAGTATCTTTGCTTTTTCACACTTGGAATAACTTCTGTAGCTTACCCTGAACTAGCTTGAACTGTTTTTTAACTGTTTGCTGCATTACTTTAAAATCTGCACTTAGTTACTTTTTAATCGAATTTGATCGAAAGTTTGTTTGTTTGTTTGTTTAATTTAACTGTTGAGGCTGCCCACTAAAGTGTGCTAGCCTGTGTAACTGATTTATCACTGTTTCTGCATTTTCTGTGTGTTTCTATCAAAAAAACAAAAAAATAATCCTTGTTTTCCCGCCTTCCTCGACTAGTTTAGACCAGTTTACAGGCATTGCTGTATTCTGGGCTGTGGTGTAGTTCCTGTGTTGTCCATTACCTTACTTGGAGAGAAGGAAGTTTCTTTGCTCGCCAGTGGGAGTGGGGAGGCTTGAGCAGCCTACCTGTCCCTATAGGAAGTGACCTCAGCACAAGAGCTGTAGTAATTGGTTGTTTTGGACCATTTCTAGCTCTTTTGTAGTTCACTGTTTAAAACTGGCTATACTGCTCAAACAATACTCATGGTCCTGCACCTAGCTACAGAGAACTAAAAGCATTACTTTCTGGATTTAAGTATCTTTGTTTTTTTATTTTAACTTGGAATAGCTTCTGTAGCTTATGAACTAGGGTTTGAACTGTTTTAACTGTTTGCTGCAGTGTTATTTTAAATCTGCACTTAAAGTTACTTTTTAGTCAAATTTGATCGAAAGTTTGTTTGCTTGTTTGTTTAATTTAATTGAAGCTGCCCACTAAAGTGTGCTAGTGTGTAGTGATTTATCACTGTTCCTGCATTTACTGTGTGCTTCTATCAAAAACAAAAAATAATCCTTGTTTTCCCACCGTACTCAACTAGTTTAGACCAGTTTACAGGCATTGCTGTATTCTGGGCTGTGGTGTTGTTCCTGTGTTGTCCATTACCTTACTTGGATTGAAGGAAGTTTCTTTGCTCACCAGTAGCCTTGAGCAGCCTACCTGTCCCTGTAGAAAGTGACCTCAGCACAGGAAGCTGTAGTAATTGGTTGTTTTGGACCATTTCTAGCTCTTTTGTAGTTCACTGTTTAAAATCCGCATTTGCACGGCTTTGCGCGGTTGTGCACAGAGCGCAGCCCCGGTTAAACAGATCTGCTCTTCAAATTTTCCCTTAAGGAAGCTCTACTCTTGGTATAATAAGACTACTCACTATATTATAAGCCTAGCACTTGTTCTCAATACTTCTCTACTAAGTAAGCACTCTTGTACTAAGTAAAGCACTACATCTACCTACCACCCTTGTGAATATCCACTTCCCTTAAAGGTACAGCACTCCCTTATATTGTTCTAGCATGTTGAGTGGTAGATTACTGGCATCCTCTCCAGTTCAGCTGGTCAATCTGGGTATCTTGAGACAATGCTACAATTGTCTCATGTACACAGACAACCCTCTCCTCCTCCCAACAAACACAAATACATGTGAGAGATGCAACTATATAGCCAAACTGGAGGCTAAACTCTCTCAACTCGGGGCTGGCATGACCAGACAGGAGGAGATGGTAACCACACACACAACAATCCCAGTCCCACATAGACCTACCACAACTGCAAACCAAACACATAAAAACACAAAGACATACTCGGAGGCTCTAATAAAAAACTTACCAAAACAACAGAGGCTCCCAAAGCAGACATCCAAAAATCCACCACCTCAAAACAAAACACATGCAACATATACTTCAATAAATCAGTGTGTCAACCTATCACAGCCCTTAAGGTCAAACACCATGCCTGATGCACTAGTAATAGGTGACTCTATAGTCAGACACACTGACGTCCCACTGACCAGGCTGAACAAGGAGAGGGTGACTGTGAGCTGTCTTATCGGGAGCTAGGATCCAGGACATAACACACTCACTCAAGTCACTCCAAAGCAAGTACAAATATGACTCCGTCATTGTCCATGCTGGCATGAATGACCTGAGATGTACCTCCCTGGACTACATGAAAAGAGACATAGAGGAGCTCTCCGATTATGTAGCCCAGGCTGGTATGACCCTGACCCTGAGCAGCATCTTGCCCTCACCAAGAATGATACCACAATACAAAGACAAGATGATCAGCTTTAATAATTGGCTCAAGTACTGGTGTCATTCTAAGGGGATCCAATGTCTGTCTACCTGGGATGACATGTTGGACAAGCCATGCTGCTTTGCAAGGGATGGCTTACACCTGTCACCACTGGGCTTCCGGATATTGGCAAAGGCACTTGCCACCCCCATAGTGCCTTTTTTAGGCAAGGCTCAAAAGACAAACCCACCTCCTTAGAAAACAAAAATGGAAAAAAACTAAGGGTAATGCTGCTTAACGCCAGAAGTCTAAATCTCAAGATGCAGGCACTCGATGCACTCCTCAGCATGGAGAACATTGACATCTGTACAGTAACTGAAACCTGGTTCAAGGCTCCTGATAGCACCCCAGCGCTACCAGGCTATACCTCGTATCATGCTTTTCGGCCCCCAAACCCAGGCCGAACCACAAAGGGAGGGGGAGCGTCCATATTCATCAAGGACACCCACACCTCCAGGTTAGTAGCAACACATGAAGCATCAGAGACCATACAGGTGCAACTAACCATAGGCAAAACTGCTATACAACTGGTAGCATGTTACAGGCCACCCTCCCAATCTCAGGAACCCCACTCAGCCTTCCTGAAGACATTGGAGGATATGAATGTATCACAAAATGCCATCATACTGGGAGACTTCAACTACCCAAACATAGATTGGGTACATTATTCTAGCCCTAATACCCTAGCCCAAAGGTTCCTGGAATTCATAAATTCAAATGCACTGGAACAACTAGTCACCTCTCCCACTAGGGGAGATAATATACTAGACCTGATCATCACAAACATGGGGACAAAATGCTCCACACCGAAGTATACCCCTCACTAGTGAGATCTGACCACAAACTAATCACCCTGGATATACATATCCCACCTCCACCCCAGCACAAAAGACCACAGTGAAAAACTTCTCAAAAGCAGACTTCACTCTTCTTAAGACTGAGATGGTATCCTTTAAGCCCACTGTGCCAGTGGATACCACATCCCACAATGCGAATCCTTCACAAATGCTTTTATGGACATCTCCAAGAATGCATGGATCATGCATTCCCAAATAAATCCAAGTCCCTCTCCACCAAAGGCAAGCATCCTGTCTGGTGGACCTCAGCCATTAACAAATTGTATAACAAAGAAGGAAGCTACTGCACGTCAGAGCAAAATCCCATGAAGGAAGACATCCCTGATCAACATTAGAAGAAAACTACATTCTCTCATAAAAACATCCAAGGCCAACTTTGAGAGAAAAATCGCTAAGGACACTAAAGATAACCACAAAGCCTTCTTCAGCTATGTTAGAAACCTGGGTGGAAACCCTCAGATATGCTCAGAGTTAGTTCACAACAACAAAAAATACACTGAACCCACAGATATTGCCAACATTCTGGCTGACAGGTTCAGTGCAGATTTCTCCCCTCCCTCACCCCCAAAAGAAGAAATACTTATCCCAGCTGAATGTAATCTCCCTGTTATCTCAGATGTCCAAGTGAGAACCGCCCTAAACAAAGCTAAAAACACAGCATCAATGGGACCCGACAGTATCCCGGGTTGCGTGTTACGTGAATTCCACGAGGAGCTAAACCCACACATAAAAATGCTATTTAACCTTAGCCTTACTTCGGGATATGTACCTGAACACTGGCGTACAGCAACAGTGGTCCCACTCCACAAAGGGGGTGCCTCTACAGAACCTGGGAACTACCGCCACATAAGCTTAACCAGCCTGGTCTGCAAAGCTATGGAAAGAATCATTATGGAACTCATAAACAAAGACATAGGGGACCTACAGACACTTGACCCCACCCTGTTCGGCTTTGTAAAGGGCAGATCCTGCCTTTTGAACCTGGTTGACTTTTTCAAAACAGTCACTAGAGCCATTGATGAGGGCAAAGCAGTCCATACAGCCTACCTGGACTTGGCTAAGGCCTTCGACACAATACCCCACTCAGGCATCATAGATAAGCTCAACAGCTTAAACGTAAACCCTTATGTCACTAGATGGGTTACAAACTGGCTAAAAGGACAGAACCCATAAAGTTAAAATCGCTGGAGCAATGTCAGACTCAAAGCCAGTCACAAGTGGTGTCCCAGAGGGATCTGTCCTGGGACCCCTCTTATTCGGCATTTATTTCTCAGATGTTAAAGCAAACATGGGAGGGTTGTGGCTGACAAAGTTCGCAGATGACTGAAAATTAGGCGCCATAGTCGATACACCAGCGGACACATAAATCCTACAAAAAGGCCTCACAGAAACGGACAACTGGTGCCGGAGTCACGGCCTTAAACTAAATGCCAAAAAATGTATAGTCATCCCCTTTGGGAAAAACAAAGTACCCACAAATTATCACATAGACAGCAACCCACTGAGTACGGAAAAAGTAATCAGAGACCTAGGGACCCAAGTCGACAGCGACCTCTCATTTGACACCCACGTTGCCAAAGTGGTTAGAAAAACATTCTACCTTGCACACCTCATCATGAAGGGATTCACATCCAGATCCAAGGATATCATTGTACCCCTATACTCCTCCCTCATCAGACCCATGATTGAGTACAATGCCCCATTTGGTATGTACCTCACCCGGCATTTGCAACAGCTGGAGAGACCACAAAAGTACCTCACCAAGAGGATCAAGGGTCTCCAACATATGTCTTATTCTGCCAGACTAAAGAAACTTCAGCTCTATTCAGTAGCATACCGCCTGCTCAGAGGTGATATCTGCCTGACGTACAAGGCCATGTCCAATCAGGATCTGATGGACATGCTCCACCTCAAAAAATCCAAATCCATCAGGACCACGATGGCTAAAGACTTAAACCTCGGCACAAGTATGAATAGGACATGCTGGAGGGATAGATTCATAACCCAGAGGCTTCCCATGCGTTGGAACAAGATCCCAGTTCGTATTAGGCAGAGCCCCTCACTGACTCTCTTCAAGAGAAATCTTGAGTGGATGGGAGATCGTAAGTTTACCCCAGGGGTCACATATGTGTCACTGCTAGACAGGGGCACAGTAAACTAATTCTATTATATAAGGGGACCCTCATTGTGTCACTACTAGACAGAGGCACAGTATTCTAAATTTATTCTGTACATTTTTTGTACCACTTCATGGGGTGGCAAAAGCCACATCACTATGGCTAGGTTTACAAATGCCCCAGGGCAGATAGCCTAGTACTATACTATGAAACTATGAAACATGTTCTGTCAATTTTCTTTAATTCCTATACAAATTGTGCATTTTACTTGCTGCAAGTTTTAAATAAATATTTCTTATTTATTAATTTTTTATATAAAGATATTTAGATATATTTAATTTAGGTTACAGTTTCTTCACAGTCTGTTAGAGTTAGATTCACAGAATCACAACACAGCAGACAGACACAGTGGGAAAGAGTGGAAGGAATTAACATTACCGAGCACTATCGGAGATAAACCAGCTATAGTTGCAAATTTTATGACTGCATTCACTGCTGTCTTTGTTTTTGGTAAAGATCAGTTATAAAAATGGTAAAAGACAGATGACAGAATGTTCCATTTAAGTCAGGCAACGTAGCATCAAACCTCCGTAGAGGAGTTAGCATACCACAGAAAACATTTGAGGAAGACTTTGGATTAAACTGAAATAAATTGTATATCAAAATATTAAGGGATTTAAGGAGGCCTAATAAGTGAACCATCAGACATACAAAATTACAGGTGAATATTATACATAATGCAAAGGAAAACATGGTCTTCTGTATCAGAATTTCTGTTGAATGTGAAAAACAAGCTTGTAGAAAGAGGGGTACAATAAATAAGCAAGCTTTCACCTCTAATTACTTGGTCAAGTGGAATGATGTTGGGCATATTACCTAAACTACTGCTCCATTGCAGACTATTCTCTATGCATCTGCTGAAGTGAATATTTTAATATATTTTCTACATATACATACAATAACAAAGTCATGAAAATGCATGTATGAGACTAGAGATAAACATGTAAAAGTGAAAGCTTATTTCAAGCAAAAGGACGAATGATTATAAAAGAACATAAATAGAATCTTCCCCTTTTTATACTGATATAATAATAAAAATGTAATCACCCAACTATTTGACTTAACTGCTTCCAATATTATGAGACATCTTTATTGTATACTTCTTCCTGTATCAGCTACATAGATTAGATTCATAGCATCTGTACTGAAAAGTATTTCAAAAAAGGCCAGAGTATTAATAAACTGATAAATGAATAATTCCAAGCACTGGTCTGGGTCTCCCTTGCATAAGTACACTGCACATACCTTACTAGTCTGTTTTGTCATGCTCTCGGTTTGAAAGAAAATTTAATTTTCTGAACTCTGCAATTGCAAAGCCAAGTTTATAAGTCAAGCTCTGCTTATTGTGAGCAGATGAATATAAGAAATCACAGATTGTGTGATCCTACTAAATGTGAAGAGTCTATTACATTTTAAGTAACAGTGGCAGAATCTAATAACAAATCTTTTTAATTCATTCACACTAAGTGCTTGAGAACAACATAGTGAATGTCATTTCTTAGACATAATCCATGAAAAAATAAATCAATTTAATATGTGATTTGTAAAGATGCTTCATAGGTGTAGGTGTTCTTTTGAATAGTTTAATAGAGTTAAGTGCTCTTTTATCTTAGTTATTACTACAGTCATTCCAGATTCCAACTGTACATTTACTTACCATCATATTTAAAACAATTACACATACTTCCTAGAGTCCTTAATGTTTTTTTCTAAGTAAAAAGTAAAATTTTAAAATGAATGCAAAATATATACATTGTTTTCCTGTTTGTCCATTTTCTCATCCATAAATGCGTGTTCTATCTGTCTTTGTCTGTATTGTATATCCATCTGCCTTTCAGCTATGTTCATAGGTTTATACTAGGCTATCTGCCCTACGGCATTTATAAGCCTAGCCCAAAGTTTTGTGGCTTACGCCACCCCTTATATGAAAAAATACTGTGCCCATTAGTTTGTTGTGCCTCTGTCCAGCAGTGACACAGAGATGATTCCCGGGGTAAACCTACGATCTCCCATCCACAGGTCAAGATTTCTCTTGAACAGAGCCAGCGAGGTGCTCTGCCTCACATGGACCGGGATTTTATTCCACAGCATAGGGAGTCTCTGAGTGATAAATCTATCCCTCCAGCACGTCCTATTTATATCCGTGCTAAGGTTTAAGTCGCTTGCTCTAGTGGTTTTGGTGGATTTGGATTTTTGAGGTGGAGCATGTCCATTAATTCGGGTTGGACATGGCCTTGTATGTCAGGCACATATCACCTCTGAGCAGACGGTATGCGACTGAATAGAGCTGGAGTTTCTTCAATCTGGCAGCATATGACAGATTTTGGAGTCCCTTTATCCTTTTGGTGAGGAACTTTTGGGGTCTCTCCAATTGCTGCAGATGTCGGGTGAGATACATCCCGAATGGGGCATTGTACTCGATCATTGGTCTGATAAGTGAAGAGTACAGGGAACAATGACCTCACTAGATCTGGATGTGAATCCCTTCATGATCAGGTGGGCAATGTAGAAGGTCTTTCTAACCACTTTAGCAACGTGAGTGTCAAAAGAAAGACCACTGTCAACCTGGGTCCCCAGGTCCCTGATAACCTCTTCTGTGCTTAGTGGATTGCCGCCTATATGGTAGCTTGGGGTTACCTTGTTTTCCCGAAGGGTATGACTATACATTTTTGGCATTTAACTTCAGGCCATGGCTCTGGCACCAGCTATCTGTTTCCATGAGTCCCTTCTGAAGGATATCCGTGTCCGATGCACTTTCCACTATGGCCCAGTTTGCAGTCGCCTGCAAACTTTGTCAGCCAAAGTCCTCCCATGTTGGCCTGTACTTCTGAGAAGTAGATGCCGAACAATAGGGGCCAAGGACCGAGCCCTGTGCGACACCACTTGTGACCGGCTTGGAGTCTGACATAGCGCCAGCAACTCTAACCCTGTGGGTTCTGTCCTTAAGCCAGTTTGCAACCCATCTTGTGACATATGGGTTTACATTTAAGCTGGTAAGTTTTTCTACAATACCCGAGTGGGGTATTGTGTCGAAAGCCTTTGCAAGGTCAAGTAGGCTGTATGGACTGCCTTTCCCTCATCAATGGCCTTGGTGACTGTTTCGAAGAAGTCGACCAAGTTCAAAAGGCATGATCTGCCCTTGACGAAGCCAAACTGGGTTGGGTCCAATGTCTGCAAGTCCCCTATATCTTTGTTTATGAACTCCATTATGATCCTCTCCATAGCTTTGCAGACTAGACTTGTTAAGCTTATGGGGCGGTAATTACCAGGGTCCGTAGAGGCACCGCCTTTCTGGAGTGGGACCACAGTTGCCGTACGCCACTCCTTGGGTACATATCCTGTGGTAAGGCTGAGATTAAACAGCTGCCTTATGTGCGGTTTAATTCCTCATTTAGCTCATGTAGCACACAGCCGGGGACACCATACGGTCCCATTGATGCTGTGTTTTTAGCTTTAGAGAGAGCAGCTTTCACCTGCGCATTTGAGATGTCTGGGAGGCTACACTCCGCTGGGATAGTTATCTCTCCTTTAGGGGAGGGGGGTGAAGTTTGCACTGGACCTGTCTGCCAGTATGTTGGCAATGTCTGTGGGTTCAGTGATTTTTGCATCATTTTGGACTAATTCTGAGCATATCTGGAAGTTTCCACCCAGGTTCCTAACATAGCTGAAAAAGGCCTTATGATTGTCCTTTGAATCCATGGCAATTTTTCTCTCAAAATTGGCCTTAGTTGATTTTATGAGTGCTCGTATTTTTTTACTAATAATGATCAGGGGTGACTTCCCTTTTATGGATTTTGTTCTATCATGTAATAGCTTTCTCCTCTTATTGTAAAGTTTGTTAATGGCTGGGGTCCACCAGACTGAACGTTTGCCCTTTGTGGAAAGAGTCTTGGTTTTATTTGGGATTGCCTGATCCATGCAGTCCTGGAGGTGTTCATAGAAGGCATTTGTAAGGGCTTCCGCAGCTTGGGTTGTGGTTTCCACTGGCTCAGGGGCCTTGAAGGATACCACACCAGTCTTGAGTAGTGTGAAGTTTGCTTTAGAGAAGTTCTTCACTGTGATCTTTTTTGTTTGGGGTGGTGGCGGGATGTGGATTTCCAGTGAGATTAGTTTATGATCAGATCTCACCAATGAGGGATATACTTCGTGTGGAGCATTTTGTCCCCATGTTTGTGATAATGAGATCTAGTATATTTTCTCCTCTCGTGGGAACAGTGACTAGCTGTTCCATGGCATTTGAATTTATGAACTCCAGGAACCGTTGGGCTAGAAAGTTAGGGCTTGAGTAATGTTCCCAGTCTATATTCGGGTAGTTGAAGTCACCCAATATGATGGTGTTTGAGATACATTTATACCCTCCAGTGTCTTCAGGAAGGCTGTGTGGGGTTCCTGAGTTTGCGAGGGTGGCCTGTAGCATGCTACAATTTGTAGAGCAGTTTTGCCTATGGTTAGTTGCACCTGGATGGTTTCGCGTTGCCACCAACCTGGAGGTGTGGGTATCCTTTATGAATATGGATACACCCGTCCTTTTGTGGTGTGGTCCGGGTTTTGGGGCCGGAACGCATGATATGAGGTAAAACCTAATAGTGCCGGGTGCTCTCAGGAGCCAAGAACCAGGATTCAGTTACAGCACAGACATCGATGTTCTGCATACTGAGAAGGGCCTCTGCATTTTGAGATTTAGACTTCTGGCATTGAGCAGCATTACCCTCAGTTTCTTCCCATTTTGTTTTCTAGGGTGGTAGGTTTAGAATTTGAGCCTTGCCTAAAAAGGCACTATGGGGGTGGCAAGAGCCTTAGCCAATATCCGGAATCCCAGGGTGACAGGTGCAAGCCGTCCAAGCAGCATGGCTTGTCAAGCATGTCATCCCAGGCAGACAGACACTGGATCCCCTTTGAATGACACCAGACATTAAGCCAATTGTTAAAGCTGATCATCTTGTCTCTATATTGTGGCATCATTCTTGGTGAAGGAAGGATACTGCTTAGGGTCAGGGTCATACCTGCCTGGGCTACATAATCAGAGCGCCTCTATGTCTCTTTTCATGTAGTCCAGGGAGGTACGTCTCAGGTCGTTCACACCAGCATGGACAATGACTGTGTCATATTTGTACTTGCCGTGGAGTGACCCGAGTGCTTGTGTTATGTGGCGGATTCTAGCGCCCGATAGGCAGCTTACTGTGACCCTCTCCTTGTTCAGCCTGGTGAGTGGGACGTCAGTGTGTCTGATTATGGAGTCACCTATGACAAGTATGTTTGGTGTTGTATTTGGCCTTAAGGGCTGTGACTGCTTTGCACACTGATTTTGTGGTTTATGTGTTGCTTGTGGGGTGTCTTGAGGTAGCAGTTGTTTGGGTGTCTGCTTTGGAGGCCTCTGCTGTTTAGGTAAATTTTTACTCAGAGCCTCCGAGTATGTCTTTGTGTGTTTATGTGTTTGATTCAGTGGTGTGGTAGCATTATGTGAGGCTGGTTTTGTGGAGTGTGTAGTTTCCTTCTCCTCCTGTCTGGTCTTGCCAGTCCTGAGTTGAGAGAGCTCAGCCTCCAGTTTGGCTAAATAGCTGCAACTCTCGCAAGTATTCGCGTTATGTGGGAGGAGGAGAGGGTTGTCTGTGTACATGAAGCAATTGTAACATTGCCTCAATATTCCCAGATTCACCAACTGGGCAGGAGAGGACGCCAGCATCTGGCCCTAAGACATGCTAGAAAAATTAAGAAGTTAGGTATGAGACAGAATAAGAGAGGACTTAGTAAGGAAGTGGGTACTCCTGGGGGGTTTTGCAAGTGAGGGACTTTGTGTAATATAGAAGTGACAAGTGCTGAGCTGGGTTTTTTTTTTTTTTTTTTTGAGAAAAAAAAAAAAACTTTTAGGAATGTATTGTTCATTGTCACGTCATACAACACCACTGGAAAAAATGGTTGCAGAGAACACCGGCAGAAAAGTAACGCAAATAATTAAAAAAAAATAATTATTTATTCATCTTGAAGATTCCATTTTCACATATGCAATATTCATTTACTTACTTTTGTATTTATAAACTTACTTTGATAATTGTGATGGGCTCATCTAAATTCACTTTTCATCTCTAACTTGAAAAAGGTGGCAGCTACATTATTAAACAATTTCATGGAGAAATGCAAATGGATACCAAGATGCTGTGGTTTCCTCTCACATTTTAAAGACGTGTATTAAGTGTACTGGGGACTCTAAATTGTCCGTATGTGTGAGTTCTTGGAGCCAGCTTCGACTCATAAGAGTTGAATGAATATGATTCACATGAAAAATAACAAAAATAGAGTGCATAACAATAACTTAAGTAGTAAACATAGGGATAGTTATCTTTGCTCCATAACACAAGTCTAATTACATAAATATTAACTAGAGTGATATGGGCAGCCTTAGGAATATGCTGAAAAGGAGTTCATAAATACCTTCAGAAGTAGTTGCTAAATTACTTGTAGATGTGGAGATGAATAAAACAAAAACTGTGCAACTTGAATTGGTTTATACATTTTGAATGTGGCTTAATAATGTACTTTGTAAAACAACAAGTGTAGATGCAGGCAGATGACGGAGAGTGAAAAGGTGACGTACAGAAGGACGAGTACAGGCACCAGCTTCGTAACAAATTAGAAAGCAGAGGTAGATAATTGATTAGGTAAGTTTAAATGTTAGGATCATGTAGCAGGAAAAGATTTCATTAATTTTATGGTTACAATCTAGTAAGAGTCTGGATAAATTTAAGTGTTACATCTTTCTCATACGATCATAGGAAGTCATTATGCTATTTGCCCTGAGGGCCTTACAAGCCTAGCCAAGAATTTAACCCATGTTCCAACAAGTCAGCACCCTATGCCACTGTTCAGCAGGACATAGTTGGGGATTCTCTCTCTCAATATATTTAGATCTGTCTGTATCTATAAATAGATATATAGATCTATATCTATCTATATATATGTTTGTATGTTTATAATGGGTTTACTATCATTTTAGCGATTGCTACAATGTCAAATTATTAAATAATGTGACCTGAAGATCGCAAAATGAGGATTCAAAGGATAACTTGTTTGAACAATGTCAAACATCAAGTCTCCTGGCCTGCCAAGACACAAAAACAGGTACTAACATGGATCTAGAAGGAGGGGCAAGTCTGGGTGTTCGAGCAAGCAGTCCTCAGCATTCTCATCTCGTGACCTTCTAGTCACATTAGTTAGTGATTCAACATGTTAGCAATTACTAAAATGATAGCTCACTGTCTGTGTCTCTCTCTCTCTATGTGTATATATATATATATATATATATATATATATATATGTGTGTGTGTGTGTGTGTCTGTGTTTGTGTGCACACGTCTATATATATATATATATATCTATATATATATATATATCTATATATCTATATATATATATATATATATATATGTATGTGTATATATATATATATATGTATATATATATATATATATATATATATATATATATATATATGGGTCCACTTCTAAATCTTGAAATCATAATCTCGAAATTCAAAATACTGAGTCCAAAATCTTGAAAGTTTAAAATTCTGAAAACTCAAAATACTGAATTTCATAATATCGAAAAAAGAGTACACCAACACTTAACAATATTCCAACACAACTACATAAAACATATTATTCTTCAACTATCAGCAAGCCCCCCTGCACCATCCCCACATCCCCTTAAATACATCAACTCCAAGATTGCACTCCACAGAGAAAAATGGCATGACTGCCTGTTGTAACCTTAGTCATGTTCCTTTTTAATTTGCTATACAACAACATAACTCATCTTAATGTAGTAAAGTACGATCTCGGAGATTATGTATTTAAGTAGCAGGGGCTGTGGGGGGTGCAGGGGGGCTTGCTCCCTTGCTAATAGTTGGAGTAAACTAACATGCTTTGTCTTTTGTTTCTCTGTGTATCTCTAGTAGAGAATAGTAAGTCTTAGTATCCTGTAGTTTTTTCGGTATTATAAAATTCAATATTTTGTGTTTTCAGTATTTTGAAGGTTCAAGACTTTGGACTCAGTATTTTGAATTTTGAGATTATGATATTTAGAAGTGGACCTATATATATATATATATATATATATATATATATATATATATATATATATGTGTGTGTGTGTGTGTGTGTATATATATATATATATATATATATATATATATATTTTTTTTTTAATTATTCCTCCAGTAGATAGCACAGATTTTATATCTTTCCAGATTTTCAAATCTTTTCAGTTCCCAGCAATTTCTTAATTCAGATTTCAATGATTTCATAATTTGCTGACTAAGGATACAGACACGTTTGAATAACAGTAGTAAAGTGGGCATCTTGATCTTTCTTATAGGATTATGCAGGTTTGGAATATATGAGGAATGCAACAATTATTACTGAGAATGTCCCATTTTTTAAGAATATCCAGAGTGAGGCAGTAGTATTTATATGTTGTTTTATAAGCTGAAATAAGCTGTGTGGTGTTTATTTTCTCAAAATATTCCATTGCGCATAAGAACAGAAAAGGAATATGATTATGTGTTGTGTTAATTCAGGACGTGACAAATCTGGCAATCTGGTCATTAGTGCTGGCATAATTGTTAATGGTTTTATCAATGTTGCCTTTGGTGATCTTGTTAAAAATAACAGATTCGAATGGCAAGCATTAATGCAGAAGTCTTTGTCCCAATCTCTTGTGACTTTTTTTATTTTTTATTTTTTTTGTCTTTAAGTCGCTACATTTTTAGATAATGCTTATTGTTAGTAGTAGTACTGGCTAGAATGATTGACGTTGGATATTTAATTGCAGCATTAAGATTAAGTTAGGCAGCTGAAGTTGAACACATCAAATAACTGATCTAGCTGTTCTTTTGAATAGTTTCTTGGCTTCTTCATAAAAATAAAATTGAGAAGTCCATCAAAACCAAGAGACGTATCTTACTCTCCCTGTATATTACTTTTTACACTTTGTGGTTGAACAGAAAGAGGTGGTGCTAGACTAGAAGGCCCAGAAATAGGAGAGCCTTTTGCGAACTTTGGTGTGAAATTATGTCTGCAGCAGAATTAGTAACAGGATAAAAAAAATTTATAAGAAGCACATTATGTTAATGGCAAGTCAAAGATGAGCATAAAACTTGTGTCTTGTATTTTTTCAAATGAGTAATAGAACTAATAATCTTTCTTGGCTTGTTCCTGATACATATATATATATATATATATATATATATATATATATATATACACACACAATTTTAATACTGCCCCTCATATTCCAGCATATATCATACTCTTCTTCATTTCAGTGTTTATATAAATGGAGATGTGTATCTTTTGCCTCAGGAGTAATGAGTTCATATGAAGTAGCAGTATTCTTTGATTTATATGCAAGGCTTTGCCCTGCGTTATGTAGAGAAAGATCTACTAGAGGATTTCATTTAAGGATTTAGGAGCATTTAAGGGTACTTGGATAAGAAGAATCGACTAATGATTTAGCTAAGCATGTGATTGTGTGTCGTTCAGACGTAAAGGCATCTTATAAATTTTCAGTTCTTGATCGAGTGAAAAATTATAATTACAGGTGGGATGCTGATGAACATCTGGACTGGAAAGAGTATTGTTGGCAAATCCGGTTAAATGCCTGCATATATCCAGGAATTAATGATAGGGAGAATTTTAAAGTTGTTCTGAAAATGAAGGAGTTAAAGCATTGACAAGTCATGTGATTTTTAAATTAGGTTATTTAACTCCTGTTGGTGTGATGATGCAACTTGGTCTGATGTTCAGTCCGAACAAAGGCACTTACCAATTTTTATTATTTAATAAAGTGTGTGATTTTTGTCATTCGTGCTTTTTATATGCATGTTATGTTGTATTCTTTCAGTATTTACATTATAATGCTCAGTTCAGTTAGCAGTCTCGTGCTACAATATATATATATATATATATATATATATATTATGTATGTAATAGAACAGAAACAGAAAAGAAATGTATGTAATAGAACTGATAATATCAAAGAAATATAAGAGAATAGTGCTTTAAACACAACCAGTAAACATCCAAAATAAAGCATCTAGGAACCAGCAGAACGAAGCCACCAACAGAGCGTAGAATGGAGCAAAAAAGTGTGTTTTATTTAACGTTGCAAAGACACCATGTTGTCGTCCTAATGCTTCTAGGACTTCATCAGAAATAAGAAGTACATTGCAGTCCCTCCTTATATACCTCCTTCTTAATTACCTGGTTGTGGTAATTAGTTCCAATTAAATAAAATGGCAAAATTGTAAAGATATAGTAAAACACTCATACTGAAATTTCTATAACATCAGTTCAATAAATACAGTACTAATCCATTCTGATCAATACATCCCTCAACAGTAGTATAAAAATATATAAAGTCATGTAATAAATATAATAATTAATTCAGAACAATTGCATATACATCCACAGTAAACAAATACCCATACATAAAGGTAAAACAGAATGTCGCCCCCCCATGTTGAATAAAAACCTAAAATGCATATGTGTACATAATGAAATAGAAGTGTCTTAAAAAATAACCTAACAGGGTAAAACATTTCATGTAGCTCAATGTTTTTGTTTTTGATATGTATGAAATTAGTTATAAAAAAATTAATTGTATAAAATTAGTTCTAGAAAGCATACCCTTAGCCTATTCTTTGTTAGTGTTTGGCAGATCTTAATTTGAAAACTGGTGCCAGTGAAATATGTTCATTAAGTCCTGGGGGCTTGTTTGCTTCTAGTCTTAACTGCCAGAGAAGTTCTTTAAACTCAGTGGTGGCCTCCCAAGGTCCCCCTGTGGGTCTGTTTCAACCTTTTCTATTACAAAGAACCCAAAAACAGCTTCTGTGCATTCTTTGCTGTGCTTATACAAGGCATTGTTTATATTACATTGTTTGATGTCATTTATATGTTCATATATATGTCGCTTGAGTTTCCTGTTGGTCTTTCCAATATAGAACGAACCACAGGTCTTGCATATAGTGACGTATATAATTCCATACATGTCACAATTACAATAAAAATTGGTTACCAGTTTTGTTTTTCTACCTATCAAATCCACAGAATCAATCAGGTTGATTGAGGGAAAAATTATAATTCCAGTTGGGGTACTGATGAGGATCTGGACTGGAAAGAGTATTTTTGGCAAATCACGTTAAATGCCTGCATATATCCAGGAATTAATGATGGGGAAAATTTTTAAAGCTGTTCTAAAAAGGAAGGGGTTAAAGCATTGACAAGTCATGTGATTTTTTAATTAGGATAATTTAACTCCTATTGGTGGGATGATGCAACTTGGTCTGATGTTCAGTCCGAACAAAAGCACTTACCAGTTTTTATTATTTAATAGTGTGTGTGATTTTGTGATTCTTGCTTTTTATATGCATGCTATGTTGTCTTCTTTCAGTATTTACATTATAATGCTCAGTGCAGTTAGCAGTCTCGTGCTACAATAGATATATGTAATAGAACTGAAATAGAAATGAAATGTATGTAATAGAACTGATAATATCCAAATCTTGTTTTCACCTTAGTTTTAGATCTCTAACAATCACTACCCCTTTCTCTTCTGTGCACAGTAGACTAGTGATTAGGCACATGTATAATGCAGGAAGAGATTTATGCCAATATCCTATCTTACCTTACTACTTTACTGCATATGTGACACTGACATCCCTCTCCTCTTACTTCCCAATGCTCATAATTGTGAGAGATGCACTTATATATATAAAATTGAAGCCATGCACTCTCCAGCCAAGACTGGAATTGCTGGTCAGGAGGAGAAGGTTAATACTTGCACCACTCCACATGGAACACACAGCCCTCCAGAACATACACCAGCACTGCTTTCACATAAAAACACAAACCACACACTCACCTTCGCGGAGGCTCTCGGTAAAAATCTACTCAAACAGCAGAGACCTGAAATGCAGTCGACGAACACAACACTAATCACGAGACACACAACTCACCTAAACAGTGTGCCACTCAACCAAAGCCCCCTAAGGCAAAAACAGCATGCCCAGCACACTAGTCATATGTGACTTGATAGTCAGGCACACTGATGTCCCACTCACTAGGTTGAATAAGGAGAAAATAACAGTCAGCTGCCTGTCAGGTGCCAGGATCCACCACATAATGCACACACACTGGTCCCTCAGCAACAGGTACAAATATGATGCTGTCATTCTACATGAGTGTGTGAATGACCTGAGATGTACCTCCCTGGACTACAGGAAGAGAGACATGGAGGAGCTCTCCAATTATGTAGCCCAGGTGGGTATGACCATAGCCATGAGCAGCATCCTACCATCACCCAGAATGATACCACAGTACAAGCAGAAAATGATTGATTTCAACAATTGGCTAAGTTTCTGGTGTCATTCTAAGGGGATCCAGTATCTGTCTACTTGGGATGACATAATTGATAGACTTTGATGCTTTGCCAGAGATGGCCTGCATCTATCACCCCTGGGCTTCCGGTTACTGGCCAAGGCTCTTGTCACCCCTATAGTCTCTTTTTTAGGCCGTGTTCCAAAGACCAGATTACTACCGTAATAGCTACAAACAAATGCAGTCTTAGGGTCATGCTGCTTAATGCTAGAAGTCTAAAGCTCAAAATGCACTCACTCGAAGCACTCCTTAAAATGGAGAACATTAACATTTGTGCTGTAACAGAGACCTGGTTTAAAGCAGCAGAAAGCACCCCATGCACTACCAGGCTATAACTCATTCCACACCTTTAGGCCCCAGAACTTGGACCGAAGTGCCAAAGGCAGTGGTGTTTCCTTATTCATAAAGAATGCGCACACCTCCAGATTTGGTAGCCCAACATAATGCAGAGTTGCTTCAGGTACATCTAACATTGGGTAAGACAGCTATTCAGGTTGTAGTCTGCTATAGGTCACCAACCATCTCCCAAGACTCACACTCCACATTCCTAAGCACCCTAGAGAATATTAGAGTCCAACCTAACACACACATACTGAGCAACTTCAACTATCCCTCCATTAACTGGGAAAACTCATGCACCAATACACTTGCCCAACGTTTCCTGAAATTCATTAATTCCAATGCCCTGGACCAGCTTGTTCTTACCCTAACTAGAGGTAGCAACATCCTTGACCTGGTCTTTACTAAAATGGGCGACCATTGCTCCTCACCAATAGTCAACCCCTCCCTGGTTAGATCTGACCACAAACTAATCACCTTAGAAATGCACATCCCTCCCACCCCCTGCAAAGGTAACCACCATGAAAAACTTCTTCAAAGCTAATTTTGGGATCCTAAAAACAGAGATGGCTAAGTTCATGGCACCCATGCAAATGGAGAATAGTTGCATGACCACCAAATCATACACCAATGCACTGTACGAGTCCATACACAAATGCATGGATTTTGCCATATGCAGTAGAACCAAGATGCTCTCCTCCAAAAGAGGGAAGCCAATCTGGTGTTCCCATGCCATAAACAAACTCTACAACAGGAGGAGGAAACTGATGCGGAATAAGGTGAAGTCCCAAGACTGGAAAAACTCCCTTATCAGCCTCAACAAAAAGTTGAGATCCCTCATCAAATTTCTCTAAAGCTAGCTATGACAAGAGGATTGCAGCAGAGATAGTAAAGACAACCACAAGGCCTTCTATAGTTATGTAAAGAATCTCCATTGCAATACCCAGAATTGCTTATCTCCTATACAGAGCCAGCAGATATTGCCAGTATACTAGCCAACAGACTTAATGCCAGCTTTACCGCTCTCTCCCCCAAAGGACCAATCACAATACCAGTAGATTGCCAGACACCCAGTATTACTGCTGTATAGGTTAAAACAGCACTGTCCAAGGCCAAGAATACAGATTCTATAGGACCTGACAGTATCGCTAGCTGTGTTCTACATAGAGTGAACTAGCACCTCATCTTTGTGCCCTGTTCAATCATAACCTCACCTGAGCCTTTGTCCCTACCAAATGGCACAATGCTACAGTCATCTCTCTCCATAAAGGAGGAGTGATTACAGACCCGGAACTATCGCCATATCAGCCTTATGAGTCTGATATGCAAAGCTGTGGAACGCATCATCATGGACCTAATAAACAAGCATATAGGGAATCTGCAAACTCTGGATCCCACAAAGTTTGGTTTTGTGAAGGGTAGATCATGCCTGTTCAACCTGGTCGACTTCTTTGAGTCAGTCACCACAGGTGTGGATGAAGGCAAGGTGGTTCATACAGCCTACCTTGATATGGCCAAGGCCTTTGATACTATTCCCCAGTCAGGAATCATAGAAAAATGTACTAAGCTAGGCATCAACCCATATATCACTAGATGGTTTGCAATCTGTCTCACAGATAGAACCAACAGTGTGAGCGTAGCTGACTCCAAGTCAGACTGCTGATGAGTCATGAGTGTAGTCCCACAGGGTTTGGTCCTGGGCCCTCTCCTGTTTGGTATCTACTTCTCTGAAGTCCAGGCCAACATGAAGCGACTCTGGCTGATAAAGGTCACAGATGATTGCAAGTTGGGAGCTGTTAACTCATCAAGTGATGTTGACATCCTACAGAAAGGCCTCACTGAGACCAACAACTGGTGTCATAGCCATGCCCTTAAGCTCAATGCCAGAAAGTGTTGTCACCCCATTTGGGGAAAACCCAGTTCCCATGAATTACCTCATCAATGGTAGTTCACTGAACACAGAAGGCGTTATAAGTGATCTGGGAACAAAGATTGGCAGTGACCTCTCTTTTGACCACCACATTGCCACTGCGATCAGAAAGTTCTTCTATATGGCACATCTCATTACTAAGGGTTTTGCATCCAGAAAGAAAGAGGTCATTGTCTCCCTATACTCTACCCTCATTAGGCCAGTCATCAAGTACAATGCCCTATTTGGCATGTACCTCACTAAACACCTGCAACAACAGGAGAGGCCACAAAAGTACCTCACAAAGAGGATCCTAGGCCTTAAACACTTGTCCTATATGGACAGACTCAAAAAACTCCAACTATTCTCTGTCTCATTTCGCCTACTTAGAGGCGATCTCTGCTTGTTTTACAAAGCCATGTCTGACCCAGCTCTGTTAGAAATGTTACATCTAAAGAAATCCCGATCCCTCCGCACCACATGCTCCTGAGACCTCTACTTCATTACCACAATCAACAGAACATGCTGGAGGGACAGATTCATAACCCAGAGACTGCTCATGCTATGGAAAAGGCTTCCCATACATGTCAAACAGAGCACCTCACTGGCGCTCTTCAAGGGAAATCTTGATGAGTGGATAGGAAATAGAAAATTTACCCCAGAGATCACTCCAGTGGCTCTATTCGACAGAAGGACTGGGTACTAAGGTCACATGACAAGATGCCAGGATAATCCAATGTGCTAGGCTTGTAAAGGCTCCAGGGCCATTAGCCTAGTACACACCTATGAACCTATGAACTGTTAGTAATTTAAAGCCTGGACTGGACAGTGTTATAAACTTAGTTGATCAACAATTAGTGTATGATCCGACACAAGAGCAGCATACAAGGAAACTGATCTTGTTGAATAGATTGACATCGCAGTTGCAAAACAAGAGGAAATGCAATGTGTGACATGTCTGAAATACTTGAGCCATGTTCTGTCAGAGGTCTAATATAAGTAATGCCAAAGGATGTATGCAATATCAAACAGAAATGGCCAGCAGAGATAATAGTGGTAAAAGGAAATGATACAGTATTTTTCAACCTAGCACCTCAAATACATGAGATAATTATACTAGTAACAAAGCTAGATATAGCTTGGGGATGGAGCTATGTTCAACAGAAGGGTTTTGGAGTTCTAAAGAAACTAATTACAGATGTGTCATCAGTAATATTCTATGGTTTGGATAATTTTGTAGATTTACTACTAGATGCTTGTCAGACTAGTATGGGAGCTACAGAGGAGAGCAGTTTCTGTATTTAAGAAATGTTTACAGATGTGCACAAGAAAAATGTTCAGACAGAAAAGAAACATTTTATAATAGTGTCTTGAAATGAAAATTTTCATGAAATGTGATATTTAGAAAAGGGTGGGAGGAAAAAAATGAATTGCTAGAGCAATACATAAAGGGGAGGAATGAGGTTTAAAAGAATGGAAAACTTAAGTGAGCTATGTAAAGTTTGACTGAAAAAGACTTGATCGATTATAAGTGATGTATATTGTTTGCATCTGGAAGAGTGTCAATATGGTTTGTGATTAAAGATGCTTGCAACTAGGAGTATGTTGTGGTTTCTTTTCATTTATAAACAGATGATTGCCTGTGTTGTAAGTGATGGTTTAATAAAGATGTTTCTTGTTTTAAAAACAGACAGGAATTAAATAATGTATGTAATGTTGCTTAGGTTATATGATATATAGCAATATATGTGAAGTAAAATGTTTGTAAATGTGAACTTGTTAGTACAGTTAGATTACTTTTAAATCCATGTAAATTTGCCTATGTCACAAGTGGAAAAAATTAAAAAATAAAGAGGGCGAGAGAAGTTATGGTAAAAACAATCCAAAAAACACTGCACTGCATATTGAGAAAGTCTGTGTTTGAGGTGACTCAAGTATTGAAGAGAAATAAATGCTTTAATCAATAACTTCAAAAATAGTAGTCCAAATAAATTGAAAGACAGCTTCTTGTGAGAATATATGAAGATTGTGTGTGTATAGTTAAGTATGTGAAAACAGAGAGTTGGACTGAAAATTTAAGAGAGACAAAACAAGTTGTACAGATGTCTCCCAAATACATTGCACATCATAGCAACAATCTAGATGAACAAAAACAAACTAAAACATATTCCAAAGTCCTACCGGTGGTCAGGAGCATCTTTGAGAAGTCAAATGAAGAGAAATTTCAGTACATCTCACTGATGTGGACAGAGATGGACATGCATTTGAGCTGCAAATTATTATTCCAAGTTACCTGAAATAATCAGGCTGACAGGCACAACAAGTACAGGTGAGATGCTGTATATGGAGATCTATATTTTTGAATTGGGGATACCCGATGCTGGTCTTTTCGTGTTAGACAATGGCCTAAGATAAAATAGTTAGGGCTTCTGATTTATATACAAGTAGGAATTTGGACATATATAAGTGGGAATCTGGGCAGGTAATGTCCACTTAGCACTGTCCACAATTTGCCAGGTAAATAAAGAGAAACAGCCAAACAAAGAGTTTCACGAGAAAGAGCAATAAAAAATTGTCTGCATTGTCATCTCACTCTTTTAAGAAATTGGAATATTTAACTTCAAGGCCTCAGTTTTTCCCAGCCTATTTTGCTAATATGCAAAAAATCAAAAAGTATACTAATCATCTGCTTGAAATCAATAAATTAATAACAACAATGTTCTAATAGCAGCAGAGACATAAACATTGCTATTATAACAGAAGTTGCAGAGCTCTTCAGTGAGAAAATTATTCTGAAATTTTCTAGATGTTGATACCTATTGAATAAACTAAACAGGCATAGGAATAGTGCAGGATTATAAGACCAGAGAATTATTTTGTTGTACAAATCCAATGACATTCTTTCTACAATATTATAATTTACACAACATTGCCTTTTTAAATCAAAATAATTAAATATACATTCAAAAGACCTTTTTATAAGTGTAAACTTCTGGTAATAACATACAAGTAAAAACAGAACTGTCATAGTGAGTATATGTTGAGTTTTAAGTACTACGGAGTTAGCTACAAGAGCCAGTGTGGCGAATGGAAAACACACCTTTATTCACAATATAACCAGTTGAGTGCTTTCATCAAAAGCCTGGGTAAAATTACTTTTAACTTCACCTTTCTTGTTCCCAGCGTTCTGAATTTGGGTAAAAATCAATGCCTAAAATAGGCTTGTATTTCAAATCCCATTGCTCAAGAACCTCTTCCAAAATGCTTTCCACAAATTCTTTAGGATACCCCCTTTCCACAAACATATTGGCGAAATTTTTAAATTACTGAACAACATCCTCCTTATGAGAAGTCATTCGTGCTATTCTAATAGCTTGCCCCTTGACAATACTCTTTCTGAAAAAGGGGTGATGACTAGTAAAATGAAGATATGAATTACAAACGTTTTTTTTTTCCTATATATCTTAGATTTGAAACCTTGTTCATCTTTTATTATAGTGGTGTCCAAATAATGAATTTCCTTTTCATGCAAATCAAAAGTAAATTAAAAAAAAAATGTGTGGTGCTATTCAAATCAATGAAACATGGAATTTGGTCCTTATTTCCTTTCCATAAAATAAAAATATCATCCAGGAATCTACTATAATATAATATACCAGCAGAATAATTACTCTGAAAAATATATTCCATCTCCCACCCTAACAATACAATGTTAACATAAACGGGGGCACAAACTGTCCCCATTGCAACTCCTTTTATTTGCTGATAATATTGGCCTTCAAAAAATATAAGGCACATATTATACAATACAGTCCTTTGTACAGTGAAATAAAAAATATTTTTCACAAGAATTGGAATATTTTTAAAGTTGACCATGATATTTTTTGGGCAGTTGGTGATCAGCCCTTGTTTTCTACTAAAGTTGGTCATAATTAGAAGGGAACTTTGGAGGGTAGTGTAACAAGAGGGAATGGCAGGATGCATGAATTTACTAGAGCCTGTGGGCATTGTGCACAATGTAGTTACATCTTGCAGGTAGAAAGTTTCGTTTTAAATAACAGGACTAAAAATACAGTATTTTTTAAGAAAGGTAACTGCTTCACTTAGCAGTTAATATATTTGGCTAGGTGTAATATATGCACAGGATTTTATATTGGGAAGACGGAGAGAGTCTTTAAGTCCAGGATTTATGAACATCTTTACAATATAAAAAAATGAAAAGGCAACTAATGCCCTGTATAGGCACAGTAGAATGTGCACTGGCTTCTCAGGTTTTAAATTTGGCATTTTAGATGTCATTCAAGCAAACCCTAGGGGAGGGGACTGGAAGAATATTTTAAATAAAAAAGAGCTTGTGTGGCAACAAAGGCTTGCTGCTAATTTTCCCCCTGGTTTGAATGATTTTGTATCTGTTGCATCAGCCTTGAAAGAAAAGGATGGAAAGATATGAACAGCAAAATATAGGGTATAAAGTGGATTCATTTTCATATTTTGGCTGTTCCTGAAGTTGAATTTTAATATAAAAATCATTTTAAGCAAGCATTTTTTAAAGAAAGTTTTTAAATGACTTTTTTTCTTTAAATAAGAATGGTTCTTAGTAAAAGTATTAATTACTAATTAATTAATTTATTAACAAGATTTGAAGTGATTGGTGTGTCATGCCCTATCAGGTTAAGTTTATGTGTATTTAAGATTTTTGCTGCCTGTACCTATTGTTCTGATGAGGTCAAACTTTTTTGATGAAAGTGCTCAACCTGTTATATTGGTAATAAAGGTGGGTTTTCCATTTGCCCTGCTGGTGATTTTTGGTTTTAGTTTATGACTTTGCATCATGTTTGCCATTTATTTGGTTTACAAGAGCCAGTGTATCATGTGGTATGTTTTCTTCTTAAACAATGTCCTCCCTGTCTTGGAATACACCTCATGGAGATTAAATTATTCCCTGTATTTCCCATCATGACAAACCAACCGACATCAAGGCAGGGAAAGAATAGCAGCCATCTAGTGTCCTATGGCTTGTAGCCAATAAAGTATCTGTTTTCCCACTGAAATTATTAAGCTGGTAACTAACCAATAAAGAACAGCATGAGGACTGAAAGGAAGCAAAAGCAGTTCCCTTGAACAAAGTGGAGACCGCAAGAAAAATTATATGAACTGTAAGCCTATTGCCTGAATTCTGCAGGAAGGTAGTATAGAGAAGTTCCCAGTCATATTCAGCTGCATTTAAACATTGTTTTGATTTATGACTGGGTTATAGGAACGCATGACATTAGATTAGGGGTAGACTCAGACCATGGGATAATTGCCAAGGTGACTGGCTCAAATATATTCTGGTAGCTTCTAGAAAAAATGCAAGGCTTGCAGTTATGACCAAAAGAGAGCAACTGAACTGCATGATTAAATGACAGGAAATGGGGTTGTTGTAAGATGGTAATGTCCAGACTTGTGTATGTAACAAGCAGAGTACCCCAGAGGTCACTACTGAATCACGTACTCGTGGATGTGCTTGATTCAGAGCTGTCAGAGAGGGACTATAGGACAAAGCCAGCCACCTTTTGAAGAAACACAATTAAGATGCCATGAGGGTAGAAAGGAGAGAAACATATGGACATATCAGTGGTGACAAAGAAAAAAAATCCTGACTCCGACAAAGATTACCTGAATTCAAATATTTGATCAGGTGCTGGAAGAGCCAGGTGATGGAGGGTATAAGTGACAGTCTATTCTCTGGAAAGGGATGGCAGTCTTATGGTTGGCTTATAAGGTGAGGCTTTTGTATAACAAAAGCCATTGAATGAGGGGATCGTGGGCTATTGTCTCATCTCTGATGAAGTTGGAGCTCATACGAATGTTTTTGGGAGCACCAGAACATTTTCTGAGGGAGTAAGGGACTCCTCCTTTGAAGATGATAGCAATAGCAGCCATGATGTGACAAACCTAGGCACTTAAAGTAGAAAAAACATGATGGCTGCCGGTATGATGACCCCAGTGATTGGTCCTTGCCTCACTGGGAGCTTATGGTGTAGAAGCAGCTCTTGTTCGATGAGGAATTAATTGACTATTGGAGACTAATTAAGTGGACTGAAAGGTTGTATTTGATGTATAATATTGACAAATACAAAGTATTGCACATGTGCCATGACAGCACTGCTGTGAATTATCTGTTGGGGAAGTGAACCAAGCTTAGTAGCAGCAGACTGGGAGAGGACTAGTAAACAGAATAATGACATCACCATCAGGAGGATAGAAAAAAGAATAAATGAGTTAATGCTGCTGATCTGCAAAGCACTGGTCAGACCAGCTCTTCAGCGTGGACTGAGGATCTTAATGCCATAGGTGGTATAGGGAAATCAGGCAGTAGTATAATGGCCAAAGGAAAGAAACTGTTAGGATGTTTGATATGGAGGAGAAAACATATGAATTGGAAGTAGAACTACTGGGCTTATTTTCACTAGGGGCAAGAGAGAAAGAAGACATGGAATTATACAGGAGGAAAGGATCATGATTGGGGAGGAAAAGCAATTACTGTGGATAAAACGGGCATGGAAAGTAGAAGATTCGTGTACCATATTTTACAGAGCAGCTCTTCACTGTATCTTTAAAAGTAGTTTTATGTGGTGAGGGTTGTGAAACCCATAGAGTGGACCCTGCATAATAGGTGGAGGAGGCAAATACTTAAATGTGTTCAAAAGACGGTGTGAAAGAGGAGACGAGGTGACTGGTAAAAAGGATGGATGAGAGAAGCAATACAAAGTGCACTAAAGGCCGGAAAAGGTAACCCTGAATATTTCCTGGGAACCTGTAGCCCAGCTACCATTGCATTTTACTACTATAGCTATGTTCCAACAGGCATGTTTAAGTATGTGTGTAAGTGACATCAGGGCTAAGTGCTAACAACGCAAAGATATTTGAGTTCTAATGTAGTAAGTCAAGTGAAGGAACTTAAGAAAAATGAACAAATATAACATGTTCTGATGTGATCGATATAACACTCTACTAGCTCTGCTGATGTAACTAATGTGCCAGATATAGCATGAAATGGCCGGGTCAGGCAGAAGGAATGGACAGTTTGCATTTTGAAAATAGTACAGACAGTTACAGTAA
The DNA here is from genome assembly GCF_019279795.1 of Protopterus annectens. Lineage (NCBI taxonomy): Eukaryota > Metazoa > Chordata > Ceratodontiformes > Protopteridae > Protopterus > Protopterus annectens. The sequence goes on along the minus strand of NC_056750.1, from coordinate 733,834,314 downwards.
AAAGAATTATCATCTGGCTGTGACTCTTTTCATACTATCTGCTGAACAGGTACAGGGGTACCACGGACATAACAGCAATAACTGCATAAATAAACACTACTGACATGAATCCACTTATGATCAAGTCTTTAGAGATCAGAGCTCTCTAAGATTAGTAACTATCTAATATGAAAGCCCTAGACATTCAGCCAAACACCATTTTCTTAGGGGACTCCAACTATCCCTCCATTAGAAGGGAAAGTTGTACTTCTCCAAACAAACCAAATCCAAAACAGCGAAGAATGCACTCAAAAAACTACTACAAAGTCCAAGAGAGCACAATGGGCTAATAGAGAGGCACTCCACCAGCTTGAAAAGAGAGTATGATTTATTGAATATCCACAAATAAACAGAAAAAGCATTAACGCAATTAATCCACAATACGCGTTTTCGTCCACATAAAACTTGGACTTCATCAGATAATGAGTAATTCCACTAATTACATCTTAAATAGCTCACAAGCAAATACATTGACCAATTAACTTCATAAAAAACGTTTTAAACACACTAATCAGGCTCTCCTAAAGGCTCATGAATATTAAATAAAACTTGTACATAGTCACCACAAAATGTATTTTTAATAAATAAATAAATATAGAATTCACTTCATGCATCATAAATAGGTTTCTTAAAAGTTTATAGTTGATGTATTATTAAAAATTCATATACTATGAATGGTTATTTAAAAAAAATATATATGTATAAAAACTTGTTAAACACATTTGAATCTATGTATTCAATGAAACTGGCGCCATCTACTGACGTGTTAACCATGTAACAATCTTTACACTTTGGCAGCCCTTAGTTTTAGTAATGGTAGAACGGAAATGTGGTCATTTAAACCTGGTACTTTTGCTGCTTCCAGGGTTATCTGCCACCATAGTTCTTTATATTCTAACAATTCCTCCCAAGGGCCACCTCTAATGTCTCTCTTGACTTGTTCTAATACAAAAAAAGGAATTTATACCCTTCACATTCTTTAGAGTGTTTGTATAGTGCGTTTGTTTCTTTTGCTTTTGATATTTCATAAAGGTGTTCATATATTCGTCTCCTCAATACTCTCTCCGTTTTACCAACATAAAAAGACTTACATTTTTGACATAATGCTAGATAAATTAATCCTTTTGTGTCACAACACGAGTACCCCTTACTTCTAATCCATCTATTTCTACTTTCCAAATGAATTTCACCTTTGTTAATAATATATTCACATTGATTACAGCTTCCACATTTAAAAGTTCCCATTTTCTTTCTTCCCCCTATATGGTGTATACTTTCACAATAGCTGGCATTTCCTACGTTATTAATCTCCAAGATTTTTTTCATACTGTGAGAGTTTTTATAAACTACCTTTAGCTTTAATTTTGATATTTCATCAATATCTGTAAATGATACAAATCTTTCCCTTTCTCTCTGGAAGATCTCCCTGACTTTGAAATTTGAAGCATTATATTCCAATATCAAGGCCTGTTGGTATTCACCGTAAATGCCTTTATTATTTCTATCACTTTTTTCAGGGAAAAATTAGGGTGCAACACCCTTTATAGGTCTAAATTTTGTGCTTCTACCTTTCTCCACTTCCGTCCTAATAATATTAACAAAATTGACAGGATAACCTTTGTCCTTGAACATATTCTCTAAAGAGCACATTCGTTAACAAAATCTGACTCCAAACTAGTCATACGACAACCTCTGACAAATTGACCTTTCACTATGTTCTTTTTACAATGTAATGGGTGTGCACTATTGTAGTGGAGAGAGGAATTACAAAAGGTAGTTTTTCTATAGATTCTAGTTTCAAAATTGTTATTCATCTTATAGATCTCCACATCCAGGTATTGTAACGTGTCAGTTGAAATCTTATGGGTGAATTTAAGGAAATTAGTGGAACTGTTGATGTATTCAATAAATTCACTAAACTTATCATAACCTGCCAAAAGATCACAATATCGTCCAAGAATCGACGATATAATGTCCAGCAAGTGTTGAATTTAATGTGTAGGATGAATTTTTCCTCCCACTGTGCCAATACTAGATTCGCAAAAGTTGGGGCGCAAGCTGCACCCATGGAAACACCTTGTGTTTGTTGGAAATATTCCCCATTAAAAATCAAAAAATTATATTTAAGGACTGTATCCATTAGTCCCATAGTAGCAACTTTCTCATGCTGGGGTATCTTCCTATCTTGAAAGATCATTTCCTCAAACATAAGTAAGCCCGTCTCGTAGGGTATACATGAAAAGAGATCTATTATATCAGTAGTGACAAATATTAAATCATTAGTAAATAAATCAGGGGTGATATTCCTTAGTAAGTCCCATGAATCCTTAAATATAACCTTGTTCTGCGTACAAATATGCTTAGTTTTTAAATCTATATATTTAGCCAGTGGTAGTGTCTTTGATCCATCTGCGGACACTATAGGCGTAAGGGGTGGATCTTCCAAATTTTTATGTATTTTGGGAATACCAAAAATAATTGGTATTCGAGGTTTAGGTACATATAGATAGTCATAAGTTGTACTGTCTATTACTTTTTCATATAGCATGTCTTTTAACAAAATATCTATCTTATGATATGCTAAATTGACTTCATTCCTTGACACACATGCATATTTCGCTTCATCCCTAAGAATCTCATTCATTTTACCTTCATAAATAATGTTCTCCATAATGACCACTCCCCCTCCCTTATCTGGTTTCATAATTCTAACTTCCGCATTCTTTTTCAAAGAATTTAAAGTCTCATTCTCTATTTGACTGAGGTTATTTTTGTATATTTTATTCTGTTGTGCATTTCTGACTTCTTTCTCTAAAATGACTTCCAAATTCCTAATTTGGGGATGTAGGGGCGGATTATATATGGTTCTACGTACCAAAGCCTTGTTAACATATACAGAATTAGATGTCTTATTCCTGGAGAATAAAACATCTAAATTTATTTTCCTTAAAAACAGTTTGATGTCAAGTAATGTCTTTGTTAAGTCCCCCTTAACGTAGGATATGTATTTCAATCCTTTACTTAATAATCTGAAATGTTCCTTCGTCAAAATAGTGTCACTAAAATTGTATATAGAAAAATCATTGCAGCTATTCTTAACTCCAGTAACTAAAATTTCGTCATTTGACGTATATGGGGATGGGTGGTTTGAATCTAAAACTTTCCCCTCCCCATTCTCCCCCCCCCCTCTGAAAATTTCCGTTTCTAAAATGTTGTTGGTTATCATAATTATCTTCTCTAATAAGAAGTGGAAATTCATAATTATAATCATAGTTATTACATCTACTTGTTTTCTCTTCATTATTATTATTACTATAATCTTGTTTTTTATTGTTATTTCCAAAAAAGTCCCATTTCATGTAAGGTGGTTTGGGGTAACTCGTTTTGTTCTGATATTCACATAAATCCCTCTTCAGTTTGTTCATCTTTCTGTTAATTAAATCGTTACATTTCATGTCAATATCATCCCTGACTTTAAAATACTTTTCCTTTTCTTCCCTTATCCCATATATTAGATCTTCCTTAATGTACATGTCCAGTTCATCAATTTCCCCTTTTAACATATCTTGTTTTCTACCATTCTCTTTAATAATAAGTTTTAAGATGTCTATACCAGATTTATTAAACACTTCCAACAATTCAAGATGAAATTCTGAGCCAGCCTGAACGTTATTAGGGTATTTCCAAACCCTTAACCCTTTCGGAACAACATTCCTGTTAATGCATTCTAAAAGATATGCGTTTTCAATACTCAGTGTCCTATATTTAAGCATTAACTTAGAAATTGTATCCAGTTTCAAAGCGTATGAGTCTCCGTTGGGTAAACCAGGTTGATTTCCCTTGTCAATTTGAAAGCAAAAACTTGCTTTCAACCACTCGCTTGTATCTTTGTTATGCGAAATAATAGGAGCAGTACCTGTAAGTGCCTGAATACGTGTCGGCACTTTGAGTTTATTAGTTATCAGTATCATTAGCATCTTCAGCCTCATTGCGTATAGTTTCATCCCCGAAAATTCTCGGTGTAGCAGCTGGGTTGAATGTACCACCATTCGGTTCGAATACATCCCCTGGGTCGCTAGTGTCATGAAAATTACCTCTTTTCCTTTTTGGTTTTTGTGTATAAAACCCTTTGGTTCCACTTCCTTTATCATGACAAGTACCCGGATTGCTACCAATCAAGGAATGACATAGCGGGGTGAGTAGGTCGATTAACTTGGTGAGTTGGCCAATCAGTTTGCGAGATTGACCCACCTCTTCCTGTCCCTTGCTACTCACCGGAGAAGCTCCCTCCATAGCCCATTCCACACAAACAAACCAAATCCAAAACAGCGAAGAATGCACTCACAAAACTACTACAAAGTCAAAGAGAGCGCAATGGGCTAATAGAGAGGCACTCCACCAGCTTGAAAAGACAGTACAATTTATTGAATATCCACAAATAAACAGAAAAAGCATTAACGCAATTAATCCACAATACGCGTTTTCGTCCACATAAAACTTGGACTTCATCAGAAAATGAGTAATTCCACTAATTACATCTTAAAATTCTTCTCCAAACAAGTATTCTTAAAGAATTCTGGAGTTCTTGTATACATACTCAATGGACATTACGCCATAGAGGGGCAATAAAATCTTGGACTTTGTTTCATGCCAGAATGGGACAACTCCATTCACTTCCAGTTGTAATAATCTCACTAGTCAAATCAAACCAAACCATAAATCAGTCACATCCACCATAAGACTGAAGCAAAATTTTTATTCAGAAATCATGCTTAAGCAAATGTATTAAATCTGAATGATTACCTGGAAAATTCAACTTTCTCTCTTCCACCTGGTGGACCCCACTACAAATGTAAGATCCTTGACCACCAAAGTCTTTGAAAATGTAAAGAGCTGCATAGACGTTACTGCCCCACTCTGAAATTAATACAATGCCAAGTTTAAAAATAAACACTTTTGGTGGAACCCTAATATAAACAGGCCCTACAGTAATAGGAAAATGCTCATTTACACATAAAAATAAATATAATTCAGCAAATTCCAAAAATGGTCTTCTTAAGGCTGAGAGAACTTTGGAACCTGATTAATTCAACCAAAGCTAGATTCAGGGAAAAAATAGCAATGTAGGCAAAAGTCAATCACGTAGCCTTTTCGCTATGTTAGAAACCTCGAGTACTTTAAGCCTGATTACATAGTTAATCTACTATTGGATAAATTTAGCTCTAACTTCATCACCCTTTCCCCCTTACCCAGACCTTTTACCAACATCCATGCTCCCCCTCAAGTATCCCAGAAAATGGTGCTAAATTTACTATCTGAGGCCAAGAATGTTGCTTTTATGGTGCCAGACAACATGCCAGTATTCCCATAAGTCAGCCTGAAGAACGATGTATCAAACAACCTACAGAGGCTTTGTACCAAACGAATGAAGGACTACCACAGTCATCCCTCTTCACAAGGGTCAGATGTCAACCAATCCAGACAGCTGTAGGCCTATAAGGCTGACCAGCCTCGTCTGTAAGGTTATGGAAATGATAATTATGGAATTAATAAACAGTCATAGGCAACCAACAAAATAATGACTCAAGCAAGTTTGGTTTTGTCAAAGGCAGATCCTGCCTACTCAACCTGGTTGACTTCTACAAGAAGGTCACCACAGAAATGGATGAGAGCAAAACTGTTCACACGGAATACTTGGACCCTCAGAGACATTTAACATCATTCCTCATTCAGGCATAATTAATATACTCGTCCAGCTAAATAAAAATCCCTACGCAACTCATGGGATAGCTACCATCTCACAAATAGAACCCAATAACTTAGTGTGGATGGATCTTCCTCCATCAAGAGACCTGTTCCAAGAGGAATAACCCTGGGCTTAGTCCTCAGGCCACTCATTTTGACATGTACCTTTCAGAGGTCAATGTAAATAATGAAGGCTTCTGGCTGACAAAGATTGCTGATAGCTGTAACTTCAGTGCCATTATAAACTCTCTAGAAGACACCAAGATCCTTCAGGAAGGCCTGCTAAAAACAATAATGTCAAAAGCATTGCCTAAAACTAAATGGCAAAAAGTGCAAAATTGTATCATATGCAAGATGTCTCCTGAAACTATAACATTGAAAATACTCACCTGAGATTCAAAGATGGCCGCCATCCTTTAAACACTGCAAGACTACAGCTCTTCAGATACCAGAAATAAAAATCAACCCTGTGGAGTTATCTCAAGATTTAATAAGCTAATTGGCAGCAATAACTAAAGTACTAGGATCTATCTTCGCTTCTGAGAGGAAAAAAATAGAGAAAAAATATTTTGTAACAGCAGGATTGGAACTGATGGTCAGCTTGACTCTGAACAGAGCAACAAACAAAGGAAGTATATATCTCTCAGCTGAAACCTTACTCCTGGTATAAATATGTTTACAGTGTATCAAAATGTCAAAAGAAGACAAAACTATGGAAACCACGACTTCTAAAACTAAACTATCAGATTTGCAATATCCGGAAAAAGAAGCTTTCTTTAAAAGACAGAAAACAGTTACACAAAGGGAGACTGCAAAAACAGGAACAACAAACAAACCAGATCAACCGGTCAGCATGGAGGAAATTAAAGCAGCATTGTTACCTATTCAAGAAGCCTTAAAAGATTTATCAACTCAAATGCTTATGTTTAGTGCCACATGTAATCAAATTTTGGAAAGGATGGATAAATCAGAAACCAGAATAGCTGAAAGTGAGGATAAAATAATAATGCTTACGAAAAAAAACAGACTCTCATGATGCAGACATTCAAGCCATGCAAAATAAAATTTTAGACCTGGAAGCAAGATCCAGACGGAATAATATAATAATTAGAGGAATCCCAGAAGCAATTCAATACAAAGATCTTAATACTACCATAATACAAATACTGGAAACACTGTTTAAGGACTCTGATAGTGTTAAATAGATTGCTATAGAAAGAGCACATAGAGCAATCAGTGAATCATTTGCTTCAAATGCACCTAGACCAGTCTATGCCAGAATACTGAATTACCAAGATGCAAGCAAAATACTTTTAACTATTAAAAAGAATGGTGGATTTATCATGTGGCAAAATAATAAAATTTCCATGACACAGGACTTACCAATGCAAATAAGGCAATCCAGGCAAATGCTAGCTCCATACTGCAAGTTTTTGATTGAAAAAAACATCAGATTTCAAATGAAGTTTCCTAATACTTTAATTTCCACAGTGGATGGTACTAAATATTCAATAATCACTAAAAAAGAAGCAAAACCTACCTTTTTGAAGCTTTTCAAGGCACTGCCACCTTCAGAAGTTTGATTAAAGCATCCAGGCTTCTCTTTCAGCATCAGACAGACTGGGATTCCATAAATACGACGATCCGAGGCTTTATAACTCTTTGTTTGTTCTTTTCTTTTTACCAGGCCCTGGGAAACACTTGATTACCTCATCTCGAAGTTCCAGCGTGTCCACGAGGATTTTTCCGAGGATTTATGGCTTCAACGATCGTAAACAAGCCATGAAGTAGCAGAAAGTCCTTTGGAGGATGCAGGGGGAATGATTTCAATGTTGCGCATCCAGGAGGTCCGTCCGCGAACTGGTTCCCCGTCGCGAAATTCAAAATGAAGAAAACAAGCTCAGCAAGCAGGAAGGACTATAGGGAAGCTGTAGAAACTGTTTGAATCCAAAAACGAAGCTTCCTTGACTTATTTGGAGGTTAAATTACTTCAGTGTAGTATGAGGAAATGTACAGCTGTACAGGTAGGAAATTCTATTGTGAATGGGCTGATTAAAATAGAAGGGTATTACATTGTATAATGATAGAATGTGGTAATTTTGTCTTTGTTTCTTTTTTTTTTCTCTTAGGTGTTTTCACTTTTAATTAGGAAAATGTATGTGTTTGCTTTGTTCAACAGAGTAACATGATGGTGTTAATATAACAAATGTTATGAAAAACTGTGAACTTGAATTGTTTAAAATGTCACATTTAGTTTTCCCTTCCTTTTAGTATTTGTAACTGGATTTAATATGAACACAATTATTTAGCCAAATGCTTTGTGTAATACAGTTTATATTGTTACTTATAGTATTTTACAAGTTTTAACAGACTATTACTTTTGAAGGAAGACAATTATCTAAAGTAGTTAGAACATTTTAACAAAAATAAGTTTAGGATCGTCTTCCTATGTTTAACAACTGTTTGCTTTCTCTGGGAATGAATAATTAATATTCTATATGATAAGAAGTTCAAATCTATTATTGTTATTGCTGATTATCAATATTGTGGGGTATTAGTTAAACTGGATTTTTATGCAATAATTAGGAAATGTGTTTGACTATACAAAATATGTCCAGAGCTGTAGTTAGGTAGTTAGTAGTGTTTATTAGGGAATGTTTGGATTAAGCTTTGTAGTGTTAGAGTTAGTGGCTGTAGGTTTTTTGCATGAGGTTTTTGTATTAGTAGAGTTAGAAATTTAGATAACCAGAGATATTCAAGGAATGTGAAAAACCTATGTACATCCTGGTCCAGAGGAATAGTGGATAAGCACTGGGTAGGGATGGGATGTCAGATTTGCTTCCAAATAATCTACGATATGTTAACATACTGTAATCTAAGGTTGTCTCTTAATAGTAGGAATAGGAATACATTTTTGAAAAACTTCATATGTGGATAATAGAATCTTGGAATGTTAAAGGACTCCAAAACATGAAAAAAAGGAAGCTATTTTTACACCTGTTTTTCCAATCAAAAGCAGACTTTATCTTACTACAAGAAACACATATGACTAATGATCAGTGGGATATACTGAAGGATAAGAAATGGATTAGGGAGATAGTGGTGGCGGAAGGTACAACGAACAGTGCAGGGGTGGCAATTATAATTAAAAACCGATACCAAGAGAAAATCTTAGACGTCAAAGTAGATAAAGGGGGACGGTGGTGTTTAGTGGTTCTGATATCCAAGTTCTATGATAAACCCATATTACTTATGAACATATATGTCCCTTCCACTAATCAGCACCATTTTATAACTTCACTTTACTCCATTTTACAACAATATAATAACTGTTATATATTAATGGGAGGTGATTGGAAATTCATATCAAGATCCCAAGTTAGATAAATTCGGTTCATCTAAAGCTTTTAATAAACAGGCAATGACAGCATTGAAGGAATTTAAAACCGATTTTAAATTATATGACCCATTTAAACATACACACACACAGGGGAAAGCAGAGAATTTTACTTTTTACTCAAGTTGCCATAAAATGTGGTCGAGAATTGATCTTTTTTTTTATCTCAGAAGTATTGATTTCGGCTGACCCATGTGTTTCTACCCAAGCTCGACAATTATCGGACCACTCAAAGATCACATTAACACTAAACAATAATAATATGAGTAATAGGAGACTTCGAGGATACAATTGGTCTTTAAATCCATATTTACTGAGGAAAGATGACATATTGAAAGAAGTTAAAGAGACACTTAAACAGTTATTCCATAACCTCCTCAAAAACAGACACCCTGTCGATATAGAATGGGCTACAACTAAAGCCCAAACAAGAGGGACTTTTCTTCAGAAAGCTACTTACTATGAAAAAATGCAAAATAAAGAACTACAAGAATTGGAAACCAAAATTAAGTCACTAGACCAGGAGTTAATGAGGAACTACAATAAACAAACAGAAATAGACTTATTAAAGTGTCAAAAAGAATTGTTTTTATTACATAATATTAAACTATCATTTTATGAACAGAGAAATCTAGTAAAATATGCGAATCATATTCAGACTCCCTCAAAAGCACTTGCACGTATTATTAACCAAACAAAATCAACACTATTAATATCAGAAATAGATTATAATAATAGAACATATACTAATAAGGCAGACATCATGAATACTTTTGAAACAATATTTAATCAGGTTTATGGTGATCAGCAGACACTTTTACCAGATAAAGTTAGGAAAGATTTCTTACAGAAGATCACATTCCCGAGTATTGATAATGAGTTCCATAGGGATTTAATTAAACCGATTTCAGCGGGGGAGGTAACAGAGATAATTAAGAAGCTGAAACCACATAAAGCCCCAGGGCCGGATGGATTGACCTCTGAATTTTACAAAACTTTTAGCGAGATTCTGAGTGGAATACTGTCACAGACATTTAATTATATAATCCAAAATAAAATTAATGATCCCCACTTTAATGCTTCAAAGACAATTTTGATACCGAAAGAAAAAAGTGATTCTAAAAACCCAGATAACTACAGACCTATTTCACTCTTGAATATAGACATGAAAATTATGACATCCATCCTGGCAAATAGACTGAAAAGGGTCTCAAATCTAATAGTATCAGAAGAACAGGCGGGGTTTATGGATGGGAGACAGACCACTGATAATACATTAATGCTTCACACATTAATTTCCTATGCCAAGCACAAAAATCTCAATATTTATGCACTTATAATTGATGCACAGAAAGCATTTGACAGGGTTAACTTGGTATATCTGTTTGATATGTTATCATACTTTAATATACCTCAGGATTTTATTTTAACATTAAGGAAAATATATAATAACGCATATACAAATCTATTTATCAACCAAGAATGCTCTAAAAGAATACAAATTAAAAATGGTACCCGACAAGGGTGCCCACTATCTTCTATCTTATTTAATCTTTATTTGGAACCATTATTTTTACACCTTAAACAAAATGTATTTTACAATCCCCCAACATTATATGGTATGAAGATAAATATGGCTGCTTTCGCAGATGATTTAAACATCTACTGTACCACACCTGTGTCAGATACTGAGAAAATATTAAAAGCAGTAGAAAACTTTGAGAAAATTTCTAATTATAAACTTAATTTTAAGAAATCCAAAATATTCCCATTAAAGACACCTACACCTTTTTCATTGTTACCATTGATAGGACAGGTAATGACGGAAGAAAGAACAAAATATCTAGGTATTGTATTTTCAACCGACAATAGCGATTTTTTTATAAATAATGTTAAGTCAACTTGGGATCAGATAACATTGGACTTGAAAAGATGGAGTATACTGAAATTACCAGTGATGGCAAGAACTGCGATTATCAAAATGAATGTTCTTCCCAGAATACTATATATATTTAGAGCTACACAACTCAGAATCACGAGGAAATTCTTTAAACAGCTTCATATAGGACTAGGAAGATTTCTTTGGGAACCTAGGAAAATGAGGATAACATATGAGAAACTGATGGCTCCAAAGAATAGGGGAGGTCTAGACTTACCAGATTTCGAAACTTATTACTTGGTAATTAATGCTAACAGAATTTTAAGGGCGATTCACTTTGATAGAGGTACTCTGAAATGGGCGCCCAAATGGTTGGTCTTAACTTAGACATGTAACTGGAGTGGGAATTAACTGTAAAGCTTTACCCTTTTTAAATAGGAGAACACTCAATAAATATGACTTAATGGAACATATTAAAACCTATGTAACTTCAATTCAAAATCTTTTTACTTTATTAAACCTATTAAAATATATGATGATGTTTCAACCACTCCACAAGAACCCAAATTTAGTAATAGGGAATAAATTGATAGACTTACAGAAATTCCCTCTAATAAAGGATCTAATCATATGGGATTTCTACCCCTTGCTTGGGATATCAGTTCACGATATTTTAAAAGAGAAAAGTCTTCCTATTTCCTATCTAATTATCATGAGACAATTAAAAGATCTGGCTATAAATTATTTCAGTAACCTTGAATTTAAAGAAGAGGAATTAAATATATGTCGTAATTTGTGGGATGCTCTGATACAAGACAAAAAATATATAACTACCTCATATAAACTGATAAAAGAGATGAAACATAATAAACATATTCTCATCGAATTACTGGAGGGAAAAATTAATATTAGTTGATGACAGCAAGATCTTGGAAGCATTCAATCTAACATTAAAGTCAGTATCCCTTCAAAAATTACTATTTACACAATTGATGATATTTAACAATGCCTACTATACCCGTCTTACTCTTCATAAATTTGACTCAACGAAATTGCCTAATTGTCCATACTGCACAGACCAGACAGCTGACTTGTTTCACTTGTTTTGGAGTTGCAAATGCATTTTTAAACTTTAGAATTCGTTAAAACTACAGTTACAGAAAATGGGCTACCAACACTCAACACTCTCTTGGGAATTTATGATCCTACATATTCCCCCAGATAACTTAGATAAATCAAAAAAGATCATAATCATGAATATTTGTTTATTAATGAAACTATACATAGCTTCAAACTGGTTGAACCCGACCCAGACATCTTGGGAAAATTTTAGAACATTAGCAATAAGACACATATTAGCGCACAAATTGTTAATCAATGACCATTAGAAAAGCATACATAATGTTAAAATATGGGAGCAAATCTTTAATAATGTGTTGGCCTAGGGGTTCTTATCCACTGTTACTCAGGATATATATTTATAACACAGATTCAGTCTTAGATTAGATATAGGTTATAATAATAATCTAGACTGATGGCTTTTTTATGATGTACTTCCTTCTCAATATTGTGTGTTAATATACAATGTTTGTGTAACTTTTGGAAGCAATCATGTACATATTGTATATATATTGTAGTCTGTAGTTATGTAATTGGAAAATAATAAAAGACGGATTATTGAAAAAAAAAAAAGAAAATACTCGCCTGAAAACTGATCCAGTAGTGAGGGTCCTGATAACATATGTTACTAATTTAAGTGACTACAAGGTTTTCTTATCAAGAAAGACAAGAGACTAACTTACAAAGGTTAATCATACTGTATCAAAGCTCTATCCCTCTTCTCAGTGTCCTATACACTGCTGAGGGGAGATATCTGCCTCACACAACTTCTACTAACCACATCATTGCAGAGCTTTGACTCATCTGTATGTCCAATACTGGCACAAACAACCAACTCTATAGATCTTAGCATCATGGAGGGATAATAATATTTCACAGAGAATGCCCCTTATTTGGAACCAACTTCCACTTCACTCCAGGAGAAATTAAGCACGTCTCTAACTTTATTCAGCTGCAGTCTGCATGTATGGATGGGAAACCATAAGGTCACTCCTGAATAGGCACCCTTGTACCTTATGGATTGGATGAACAAGTTAATACCTGTCCCTGTGTTATGTCTATTCATACTTACAGTACAAAGATATTTTCACACAACACTAAAATATTATATTATCTCACCACTGAACATACAAGTTCTACAAAACACAGGGGCTTTGGTATTAAATTACTAAGGCTAGACACTTGGTCAGCCTGCATAGCCAGGCTGATATGGTTATCATGCAACTTGGTTCACAGTTAAAAAAAAGACATAAACAATAAAGCTAATAAGTAAAACATTAGCCAGAGGAATTCAGATTTAAATAGTATTTTTATTGTAATGATATGAGTAAGCATTTTCTTCCTAAGTAGTATTCAGAGAGTATGATTTGCACAAGTCACTAAAAATAAAACATTAAAAAAAAGAATATCAAAACAATCTAACTACTAAACTAAAACTGTTCTGCTTCTTAATAATGAAATACTCTGCTCCTACCATTTCTAGCTTTCAACATCAAATGGAATTTCTGGGTCCTTCCATGTAGTTCAGCTCCATTACTAACTCCAAGGTAATTCTATTTATTTATTATTATTTATTTATTTTATTTTACATTTGTTAACCGGGATGGTCCGACTGGATACATGTCCTTTTTCAGCGGAGGCCCGGGGAGAAAAGCTCCAACAGAGTTACATTGATAATTAGGTACAGTAAATGAGCTGAAAGAACTTAACAAAAACATAGGCTATTTACATACAAGTACAAGACTGCCATTACTATTTCTGAGATTACTACAAATGTAACATTAATAACATATTAGCAAGGACGGTAGGCAGTATAATGACATAGAGTTAGACAGGATACATATTTCTTTATTCTACAGCAAACAAAATAGTTAACTCCTTTAACTTCTGTATTTCTCACCTTTTAGAATCAACAGTCAGTCCCCAAGTATGATTTTCTTTTACTTACTTTTATTTTAGATGTCCTTATATTTTCCACAGTATGTAAATTAGGGAGACGGATATTCAGCACCTCTACCATCCAGATAAAACATCATCATGTAACAAAGTGCAGCAAACTAAAATCAGCAAAATCCATTATAGAACAAGCAGATGAGGCAATGTGTTATTCAATATACTAGCTGCAACACATTTTCATGTTTACAAATGCAATATTTTTTGTTTTATAAGTTATACATGCTCTTTTACATGTTACACCATTGTTAAAGTGCAATGTTTTTTCCCTGATGTTTTGCTGTATACAAGTTCTTGTCATGTAAAGTGGGCTTTCTGATGCTAAAATATGCAGCTTTTGTTTTACTTAGTTCAGGGAAATATTAAGTTGAATAAATTTGTTTGTATTTTCTGTATGCTGAACAGTTGTCAATTACTTCTTAAACTTGTATCATCTGGCCCCACCATCTTATTATGTAATAGTGGGCAGGGAAGTTTTCTGTACTATAGAGCATATTCCTGTACAAAGTGATGCAAAATGCAGCACAGACACTCAGACAACAGACTGATAAATAACGGATGTCTGCACTTTAAACTAAAATTCAAAACTTTTTTCACCTCTGTCAGCCAAACTCCATGAGACAAAAAAAAAACTCTTCTTGCAAACTAAGGCATTAAGAAAAAGCAAAAGGCTCACATAGTACCTTGGGTGACATAAAGCTAAGAGAAAAAGTAGCTCACTTCGGCTTCTGTGATGGTATCACACTGCAAAAACCCTTCAACATATAATGTATTCCGTTTTAAACGTGCAGAAAATCCAAGGGCAAACTGTATTGTAGACCAGTGAGGAAATAATACAGAACAAACTTCGAGTCTGATAAATAAAAACTTGCATTGGACTTGTATTGAAGAAGCAAACATGGTTAAGCACTTTCACCCCACCATATGGGACTTTATCAGAAGCTAAGGCACTAGTCACAAACAACTCTTAATGTCCCAGCTCCTAAAGCTATCCCTACTATATTAAACATGCCTCTCTTTCATTAGTCCTTCACTTTAAAGTACTGCAAAATATTGCTAAATTCATTCTCTCTGCATTCCCAATGACTTGTGAATTATATTGTACATAAGGCAAATGCTAGGAGTTTTTGATGAAACCTTAATTAAATCTGTGCTGTAATCCTTAAATCGCCATACAAACCTTCCTGAACTCTTCGCAGCACTGAGCAACATCTACTTGATACTTACAAACCCAATAAACTCTATAAATGCTCAGTGTCTCAAACTTGGAAAAAGCTCCCTAGTTACCTGCACTGTATCCACTCTTCCATTATTTTCAAAAGAGATTTGAAGAGCTACCTGGTCAGTTCTCCCTTTTTGTACCTGCCATTACTCCACCTAACTATAACCCACCCAGCTTTTCTTGATCGCAATTTGCTATTGTTTTTATATTAATTGTTGTTCGTCCTTACTGTGTCACTTCATGATGCCATGTACTATGTCTCTGCACTGTATCTGTACTATATCTCTTACATGTATGTAAAATGTTTTGCACGACTTCGATTCTTTGTACTATACAGCTTATGTCACAATAATTTGTTTCTTTATGTGGAGCTTTTCTCCTCGGATCTCCACTGAAAATGGGTCACCAGCCCAGTGGACTAAATTTGGTTAACAAAAGACAAATAAACTTTCTGTTATATTAACTCTATACATCCTGCATCGTTCTAATCTCCATACTTATTCTAGTAATAATCAACATTTTTTGTATCGACTGAAATTTTTTTCATACAGGGTGTGAATGAAATTGTTCAGTTTTAATTAGTGTAGTTGCTGGTAGATAATATGAATAAAATATAGAAGAGTATGATGACCAGCCCATGATGTGTTCAACACACAGATACCATGAAATTTGTTTCAAGAGCAAAGCTTGAGAGGTGAATCTTGGTATCCATGTCAAGAACAGATAAAAGATTGTGGTCAGTGACCCCATTATAATTCTTTGACATACACAAGGCTTTATCCTCTCCTTGTACCACCAGTTACATTGGGAAAGGAAGGAAGGAAGAGAAGCTCTAAGAGAAGACGTGTTTTACCAGTTTTTAAAGCACCACCTTTGAACAGACAGCAGAATTCCTCTATGAATGAAAGCATCAAGTCAGGTACATTTTTAAATATTGCTCCAGTTCACTTGAAATTTGAGTAGAACAGGTTTTGTATCGACATGCATTTTCTGAACAATAAGAATTATGAAACTCTAATCTGTGGCATAAATGGCTGTCTGTAACTCTGACAGATTTACCAGAAGGCGATTTTTTTTTTATGGGGGACAGTGCAAGCATAACAAGCAAAATTCAAGACTTTCTACAAAATCAGAGACGGATAAAAGGTATGGACAGCAGACCAAACAAAGCGCTCCTTTGTACAATTAAAGTCTTTAATATCTGTTAAGACAATCTACTATAACCCGTTTTATGTTTGTGTGACAAAATGAATTTCTAATATATTTTAAAAGCTGTTTAAAGTTTTGCCACTACTTTTTTCTTGTCAGTCCTGTCCGTTGTTAGCCCCTAGTGAGAGAGCAGATCTGAGCAATACTTGGGTGCCATTAACAAGCTTATGTTAAGGACTGCTAAGTGCTGTTAAGCTTGGGACGTGCACTAGGGAAGCAAACAAGTTTACGTTTTTCCTGATTTTTGAGCAGAATTGTGGCACTCCATGCACTGAAGAAAATACTTATAAAGTGTATGGAACTTGGCAAACAGTGTAATAACACAGGTGTCACATTTTACTAAACAGCTGTCTGTCTGAAGTAAAAAACTGTCTACTATGGAATGATCACTTTACAGCAGCAACATCTTCACAGATTTGCACAGTATTCCAAATGGTTTCTTTCCAGCACTGAACCCTTGGAGCTTTATTATAGAAACTGACTGCACTGAAGGGCTATCATTGAGGTGATTCACACATCCATAGTTTTCTGCCAAAAAGTGACCGGTCCTTTGATAGACAACTATTTTTGCAGTTTCACATCTGTTTTATTACACTGGCCACCAAGGACTCTACACTTTATTAAGAATATTGGCCATACCTCTCAACTGTCCAGATTTTTGCTTCATATTTTTGGGCTGTTCCTTACAAAATTGAAGTCAATAAATAATGGCACACATTTGAGTTTCATAGTTGATACCTTTTCAGGAAATGCATGCCAATGCATATCCTATAATTCTAGCTGCTTTCTGAGTTGATAAAAACAATATTTAATATCTGTCCCTATTTTTCTACCATTACCTCTCCATTATTTTTGTCTTTGTACAGGTTTCTTGCACTAAAAGGTTAAGAGGTATTATCTTATCCTGTTCCATTTCATTTTTGTTAGTTTTCGCTTTAATATAACTGCTTTTTTTGTCTGACTAAGTTACTCTGCTGCACTCCTGCTACATTGTAATAAAATATACTGCAGAATACAGAAAGCTTGTCTAGCCAATGCAAATGGTTTCTCCCAACTATTGCATCATCAGTAGGTGGGTATGGATGCCATGGAATCAGGAAGTAATTTGATAGTTGCTCAGTACACAGGGACAGAAACACAAGTAACTAAAGAAAAACTACACATTTTAGAATCATAAAGCCCACTTTACAAGATAATATATAAAAATGGCAAAGCAAAAATCCTTTGCACATGGTCTTTAAAATTGCAAGTGAAATGCATTTTTTTTCATCTAACCAATGAATTTGTCTTTGGAAAAAAAAAACATTTCTTACATTTCTCTCAGATGATCTCCTTTTCTAGACTCAACTAAGTTTTATAGAGAAACCCCGAGGAGAAAAAAAAAAAGCATGTGATAAAATGCATTTCTCATGCTATACTCATTTGCTTGTTTTGGAAAATCCTTCCCAGTTTTTGTTGACGAGATAGAAAATTTTGGCCATACCCTCGTGTATAAGCCTTATTTTACTTTTTTCAGGATCCATATGTCTACATTGTATTGTCATTTGAGTGCACCTATAGGTTTATTCTTTTGTCATATCAGTGTTTTGACACTACTCACAAGATTTGCAGTACATTTTACTGTATCTGTAATGCATGGATGGTAGAAATTGTTTCATACACACCTTTTTGTTTGGGCATTTCATGCTGCTGTTGCATGAAAATGGAATAACATGTTCAATAACTAGAACTGTCTGATTATAGGTCATTGGAATACCAACTGCTGCGCCACTTTTCCCTCCGTCTCTATTTTTGACAGCCCAATTTCTCAACAGCAACCCATTTTCCAGTCTACAGACTGCATCTATTCTTGAGGATGAGGAATGTCTTTAACTGTCGTACTCAAGTTTTATAAACTGGAGTTTCATAGCTGCTTCAGCTTTAGCTTTGGAATTCACCCCAAATATCTTTCTAATGCAAATCCACTCCTTTTCAACAACTGTGTTTCAGATTCAGACTCCGTTATAAATCTTTCATCCTTTGAAGTATCTCCTTCAGATGAAGTGCATCCCATTGTGACAGAAGAGGCTCTTGTTCATGCTTTTTGCGACCACGTGGATCTTTTTGTGAAGTGGATGTATTACCATGCTCTACTGGAGATGCGGACTGATTCTCACCGCCACGATGTTTCCTACATGATGATCTCCATATCTGAATGTGCCGAATGTCATGTACACAGCACGCTCTGTTAACAGCTTCATTACATTTTATAACATCTGCTAGGAAATCATCAGACATTTAGGGGGTGGGGGGATATGTGATTACCATGTTTCCCAGAAAAGAGAACAAACACTGTGCATGCGCTGTGGTATATCTTGTTTACCTGAGGTACTGGTTGCCATAGACTGTACCCATATTTAAATAAATATCTTATTTGGAGAACTGAGAAGGAGGTACATGAACTGCAAAAGGAATCTATCACCCCATCTGTTGCCAGGTGGTCTTTAATGAAAAAGATATCAACAGTGTGTCTCCAGGTTACCCATTCAGTTTTCCTGATTCTCACACATGGCACACTTGAGTTTTATCAGATGTTTACTTGGGGTGACTTCCCATAGAGGCATATTGTAAGTGACGCTGAATATGCCCTAGAATCCAAGCTCATTAACACCTATTAGATCAAACTTACTAGGGGTATAACCTGCAAACTAGAAATATTATAGAGCAAACAGTTTTGCTACTGAAGTCACAATTTTGTTATCTTGATACATCATGTGATGATCTGCAGTGTGATCCCACCATGTGTGATAAAATACTGACTGTGTTTGCTGTGTTGCATAATATATTAAAGCTAGGAAGCAGTTACCACTCTTGCAGGACCAGCACTTTCCAGCACAACAGCAATAGTTGTGAATGAAGAGGAGTCTGAGGCGGGGGATGATGATGCCAGATGTATGTGGTCACAGTACACCGTGCGTACCTCTCAGCATCTTAGTTCCCAAAATCTGGACAAAGCCATAAATAACGGGGGGGGGGGGGCAAAGGCCCAAAAATAAGGACACTTGTTAAATATTACTCTTACAAATGTAGAAAGCTGATGGAATAACAGGTGTCACATCTGTGTGAATTTTCTGAAGGGTATGAAGTCTGATACTCAAATGACTGTCATTATTTTCTCATATCAATATTCAGTCATTGCCAAAGATTTGACATAAAACCACAATTTTATGAAAAACAGACCAAAAATATGAGACAAAAACCTGGACATTCTGCAAAACTCTGTGCAGTTTAGAGGTACGATGCCATGGCACTAACAAAGTGTTACTGGATTGCACATAGCTTTACAACATAAATATACAAGGTAGAAATGATGCCTGGAAGAATACCAGACTACGCTTGCCCAGAAATATGCAGGACACATGCTGCATCAGATATATGCAACCCAAGTAACAATGTACAAAGAGCTCAGAGCACAGTTATTTTCACAGGTGCACAAGTGAATACAGGAATGTGCATCTTTCACAAGGAATTGTATGGACCCAAATAACAAAGTACAAAGCTCAGACCACAGTTAGTTTCACAGGTGCACAAGTGAGTACAGGACTGTGCATCTTCCACAGTGAAGTGTGTGAGTGCTGAGATGTAGCAAATTAAAGTATGCTTTTATGGGTAGCAGGGAGGACTGGATTTGTGGAAAGGGGGCTGATGGCCATGTTTATTGGATGCACTGGGAGCTGTGTGTGTTTGTGTGTCTGCAGAAAGACAGCCGCAGTACTTAGTGCAGAACTGCAGTTTGGCCTACTTGATAGGTCCAGGGAATGCATGCCATTGGGTTTAGCCACATGTGCATGCCCCTGCTCATGAGAGATGGGCTATGCCAGGATTTGCACTGGCTATTGCTCAACCTTGACTAGATGTTAATGTGCTGTATGACTGAGACAAATGTCTACTAGCAGATGAGCCAGCATAGCAGAGTGGCCAGATCTGCAGGGATAGACCCATCCATGATAGATGGCGCTATGGATGTGATAACACTGCAGGAACAGCTTCTCCCCTGCACATGGATATGTAGGCTAACATGGTGTTTACTATCATATATTTGACAGTCAAAATGAATTTCTACCATAAATATCGACTAAGAAGTCTGACTGAGAATGTCAGAATTTAGCAAACCCGCTTCCTTTTGCAAATATGATCTTTCTTGACATCCAAAGACTGCAGTCTGACACTGCACATCACGTGACATGACAATATTTGCAAGGGGGCAAGCCCCCCCACACCCCCTGCAAATGATGTATTCCAACTCTGAGATTGCAGTACAGCAGGGAAAATGGTTAATTTCCCAATCCCCACTGTACAGCGATCTCTAGTTATAAGATTGACCTCATATGTGTAAATGCACTGTGCATTCGCTGAACTGGACCTCACACAAATGAAGGTTCAGCAACAGAGGATTTAGCCAGCCATACTTCGAAACCCCATGGCCAACAAACTTTCACTCAAAATTGTGATTGTAAACAGTCTAACATATGTGGATTTAGCAGATGGCTGATAAGGAAGACTGACCTTGCCAGATGACCCAGGAAATACACTGTCCAATCCAAAGTATGATTCAGTCTATCTAAAAGAAATTGTGCATGCAGGTCAGCCACTCCTGTAGGTCAGCATGCAGAGCATGACTCACTCTCACTGTGTCTGCCATGGCTGTGGAGGAACTAGCTTGTGCCTCAACAGTGGGCCCCGTACGTATGTTGGGTGACAGCTACTTGACATTTAAAACTTACGGTTGAGAGCCGTAACTATACCTTTGACAAGATCCATTACCAGATCCCATGTGCAGACTCCTCTGCCGACAAGGGATAGGGACACATGCATACATTTTGGAGTTGGGGCCACCACGCTTCCCTGATTTAAAGTGTTCCCATCAACCTGTGCACTGTCAGATGGTTGTATTTCATGGGTATCTGCAGACATCAACACTCTTGTCAGTACTTTGACTCGGTGATGTGAATGTCATTTCCCTATGTCCAAAATATACTCTCCACCCCCAGTGTGTGCCATCCTCATACCTCCTGTCATCAGAAGCTACAGCTTCTCCAACATCAGACAGGGAGCATTTCATGATAGAATCATCTATGAATACTCCAAAGCACCCCAACTACAGATATGATGGATATCTTTACAACAAAAATATGATAAATTATACCAGTAGCCATATCATGAGTAGATGGTATGGATACTTGAATCCCTGATGTATCTGTATGCTATAAGTTAGACAAAAATTATAAACTTCATTGTGACTAAGAATTAGAGATGGGCTGCAGCTGTTGATACTCTGGTACAGGACTACATACCTGAGGCATCTGCATTTGAAACTGACTGATGCCTGTCTGTTGCTATGGGACTCTGTGGAGAGAGTACCATTTTTTGTTGAGAGCAGGAACTCATCAGGCTCAATAAGGAGGAGTTTGGTAGACCACCCATCACCTGCTGTCCTCTGATCCAGTGTCAGATAGTCTGCTATGTGGGTAGCTGCATCGATTATATCTCTCTGCAGCTAACTATATTATTGTTGTGTTCTTGACCATACACAGCATTAAAATTACTGACAGTTTCCTACCTGTCATGGTCACTGATGGGCTAATTATCAGACTGCAAATCACTGTCCACCATGGAGGACCTGTTGTTACCATCTTTTTCTCAAAACCTGAGTTTGCAAGTGGAAGCACCAGCATTATCTTTATTGTGTGTTTTTTTTTATTTATGGCTCTGATGGTATGAGAAACAGTTGAATGAACAGCTGTGGTCCTGCACAGGCCTTAAAATCCTTACCCTACTGCACTGATATTCACAAACATTCTTTAAATAAATACCAAGGCATGTATGTGTCCTGAACTCATATCCCCAATATAACAAACACAAAGTGCAACTTAACATGAGAACATGACCCCTGCAATGGTAGTTATGTGAAAGGTTTTAGATAGTTCCATGTGTGAAGGCATACAGCAATACAATATTATTGCAAAGTAATGCATCACTCAGCTGCTTTAACAATCCTATGAGCTACTACATTCAGGTCAATAGCAATGAACCCGTTAAGCCAATTTTGGCCAATATATTTAGAAGCACTGACAAGCTGATATCCATTAAACACTTGACATTAAATAGCAGATGAAAAGCTACCATGGACAAAATATATGGATGTATAGAAAGTAGCACTTACCTTATGTAAAAAAACTTATTCAGGAAAACAACAAAAAAAGAAACCTCTCTAGCAGGTTGCAGGATTCAAACTCAGGGTGAAGAAGTCTTTTCCACAGCAAGATGAGAAAAAATGTCGTCTTGTCTCACTTGTGTTGTGTAAAAACTGCCCTTTGGTCAGAACTATTATGCTAAGGTCTCACCTTTTTCTTGTTTCTGAATCACTCAATATGGATGATGAGCAAACCTGATAAACATCATGCAGATTTTTACTAATCCCATGCACACACCTGAGCACCTAAACATAGTTCTGCGCACAAGCAGGGAGATAATTATGTTAGAGAATTGTTTTCCCATTATCATTCATCTGCACACTAACATCATTTTGTTTTACTGACACTCACTGGCTGCATACACCAACTCCTACATGACAGTATTACTCTCTGTTATTAATGTAAACAACTGAATCTCTTATATTTTTCATATTTTTTTCAAATACTCCTTAACTGTGTATCTGTGCATCCTGTGCTGACAATTTCAAAACAAATCATAGCTTGAAGATGCCTTGAACTTGACTACAATCTGGTATGTTCTAATTGGCTGAAACATTCTGGTTGTACCTTTAATGTGTGGAAGGAAATCCTCTGTTAATATTGGGTTTTTCTGAAGAAATGGTGTGTGTTCAGGATGTGCCCTTGGACTTTCTCCACAAAGATGAAGGAGATGGAGAATAGTATTTTTAAACTTAAAAGACTACATTGGCAATGCCTGCACCTGGACATCTGTTTACACCACATGGTAACTCCTAGATGGCTTACGGTTCTGCGTATGCCTACTTATGGTGGTACCTATCTCAAACTGATAAGATCGCAAGCATTGAATACTGACTTAAGTTTTAATTATATTAGAATTTTAAATGTCTTTTTAAGCTGTTTGAAAATGAGTTAATTACAATGGTTGAAACATTACAGGAGGAGTAAAATGAAAAATTTGGAGCAGAATATTTCCACTCTAGACTTGATGGTCTATACAATAGCATCTCAGCATTTGAATATAGGCTGCAGCAACAGAAAAGGAAGAAACTAGAATGTGACTATAGTGATTTTAAGAAGGGTAACATTTTCAGTTGCTCACGGGCTGCACCTATGGAGCCCGTCATTTCTGAAAAAGCAACTGCTGAGGGGGGTTGCTGAGAAGGGAGCTGTTAAGACATCTACAGGACCTATGCCCATTGACAAAGTTGTTAGCCCTGGGGTTGATCCAGACCTTGGTGCCAGACATAAAGAGCCTGTTTTCACTGAGACTCATACATAAACATTGTTTTTCTGGAGCTACCCATTCTATTGAAGGAGATGTGGAGACAAGGAGGAGCCCATTCTGTGAGTGGGGGACAGAAGAGGCGGAAAGCATCTCTGGATCAGAATTCCATCACCAGAGCAAAGAACATGAGGCAGTAAGCAGTAACTCTCTAGTGCTTAGTCTTTTATCTGTTTCTTTAATTGACCATCAGATTTCTGTTTTGAATAAGGGATTGTCTTTTATTCCCACAAAGTGGTCTAAGATCAGTGATGTCATAGTTGCTCTCAAGAAGTTTGCCACGAGAGTCATGCTAAGAACTACCTTTCCAAATACTGATGCATCTACCAGTAGTATTATAAGGAGACCCAGTTCTTATGTCCCTGTTTTGCACCCCCCATTTGGAAACCTTTCTGAATGTTTGCAAAAATTATTATTTTTAAAGAGATTTTGGATGAATGTTCACATGTCTTTTTTAATATGACTAGTGATGAGAACTTGACATTAAAAGAACTGAGGATGAATCCGAATTTGTATATCCTGTCAGCAGACAAAGGTGGTGCAATTATTGTGATGGACAAAACATCAAACGTTGGAGCTATGAGTCACATTCTTAGTGACACTAGCACTTATTTTTTGGTATCCACAATAGATGTAGACAAAATGGTCAAACATGCGTCTCTCTGATTTTCTTATGTCAGGACTTCTTACTCATGAACATAATGATTATTTGCTGGTAAGAGATCCAATGAACCCTGTAATACACAGTTTGCCCAAGATCCATAAGAGTTTGTTGGATCTCCAGATGCAACCCAGTGTCCGGACATGGGTGGATGACTGATCATTTATCTGTTTTTGTGGAAAAAAGCTGTAAAACCTGTTATTGAAATTGCCCCCTGTATCCTTAGAGATACTGAGCATTTTTTGTGCACTCTTTCACAGAGTGTTGGTGAATTGGGCAATACTGCAGGTTACTATATGGTAGCTTAGTATGTGTGCACATTTTTTACTTCAATACCCAATGAAGGTAGTGTTGATATGATTAGAGCACATCTCTCGGGTAAGACTGACCTTGGTAACAATTGCATCACACATATTTTTTTTGTTAGATCTCATTCTTCAGAATAATGTTTTTCTGTTTGATCATGTTTTTTCCTGCAAAATATAGGGTAGTAGTGGGCAAACCATATACAAACAGTTATGAAAACCTGGTTATGGCTCGCTGGGTGGAAGACTATATATTGCACAACAATGCATTTCCTTGCTTCATTCAGTACTGTAAACATTTTGTTGGTGTCTTCCTGTTGTGGAATGGTACATTGGAAAGACTGAATGCATTAATTAATTATTTGAATGACAGTGCCTCCTTTCTTAGGTTTACTTCTACACAGTCACAGGTTAGAAGAGATTTCTTTGATATTCACAAGACCACTAAAGAGAATGGAGGACATGATACTGAATTGTATAGTAAACAAAGTAAAATACACATTGGAGCACTAAAGACAGCTTTTACCAATATAAACTACTGTGTGTAAAGAAAGTAAAGCTGTGCCACCACGGTGAAGGTTAAAAGCTAATTTAATAGACTCAAACAATAAAATCTATAAAAACTCAGTGTGTGAAAATAAGTACAAGTGGATAAGTACTTTTGGCAGTTGCCTTCTTTAGATCCTGTTTTGTTAGCAGAACTTCCTATTTTTAAAAGATAATAATCTGTCATTCTCTCAGTCATCTCAGAAGTCTCTACCCCTTGAGCAAAGGCTTTAAAGGGACCATCCCATTCAAGCCAGGCAACTTGTCAGCTTGTAAGTCAGAAGTCCATCCAGTCTCAATTTCTGTTCTGTTGAATAGATCTCCTCCTCTTAAACCTCCTTCATTTACTTCCAAAGCCTTGAAAGGAAACTTGTGATGAGGGTATTTGGCAATATGTTGAGACAAAGCATAAGATCTGTTGTGTAATCTGATGTCAGTCAAGTGATGGAGAATTCATTCCTTAAAGGGTCTGCTGGTCTTACCAACATAAACTCCATTATACAAATAGAAGATGGCAACATATATAACATTTTTAGTGTTACAGTCCTCAAGCACTCTGACCCTGTATGTTTTCAAGGTAATCGGATGCTTGAATAGATTAACGGAATTTATGGAGCTGCAAGCTCTGCATTTTCTACAAGGACATGTACCGCATCTCAAAGTGATTTGTCTCACTCCAGATCTGTGTTTATCATGGCACAATAACCTCTTTAAGTTATTATTCTTGAGGCAGAATCTAGGCTTCTCGCAAACTATATGTCTAATGTTATCATCGGCTATCAGTATCTTCCAATTCCTCCTGATAACCTCACATACCTATTTAACATCATTACTGAATGTAAGCAAGCACCTCAGCCCCCCAATTTCCCTGTTTACTATGGGGTTCAGTTCATCTTCCTTATGTGTGTCTCTATCCAAAAGATAAGGCTGATCTCTTGTGTTTCTTAAACACCTGTTATCCAGAACTCCTTTCTGGATTTCTCTCTTTTTATATTCATGTTTTAGGCAACATCATATCAAGTGGTCTGGATGTTCTAAGAAGCTAACCTTTAACAACATATGGATAAACATGTCTAGGGTGCATGCTAGTCCTATGTAATAGAAGATTTTTCCAGCAATTTTTCCTATGTATTTGAGTATTGAGATTGATATCCATTCCATACTGTAGTGTAACATGTAGAAAATCATCTTTCTAGATCCATGAACTTCAAATTCAGGGAAGGACATAATATTACCAATATATTCAAAGTTGTTTATTCCCTGTCCATAGGATGAATATATCATCCACAAATCTCCAGTAGTAAGCTATACACGTCTTCCATGTATTTAGACTACTAAAGACATGGTCAGTCTCCCATTGAGCCATAACTCAGCTTTTACGCAATTTTCCATACCTAGAGGAAAGATAACATGGGTAGCAAGCAGGGTTTGAACACTTTTTACAGACTGCCTCTGTCCATAAGGGACATGAGCACCACCCCAGGAGTAAATTGGTCCAGATTGTTCTTGAAGATGGTCAAGGAAGGCCTCGGGTTTACACAAAAGCCTATTCCAGAGGAGAAGCAATCCCTGGGACACATATCTGTCTCTCCTGCATGATCTATTCATGTTAGAGATCAGGTTTAGGTCCTTGGAGTGGGTAACCCTTGTGCGGTTAGTTTTTTGAACATGCAAAATTTCCATCATGGCTGGGTCTTTGACTGCCTCATAGGCCAGGCATAGTTCACCCCTCAGTAATCGGTAGGAAACTGAATACAACTATAGGGCTTATTTGGTCCGCATATGACATGTTGGTTATACCCAGTATTTTTTTGGTTGGTGAGAAACCACTGAAGATGCTACAACTGTTGCAGGTGCATAGCAAGTTGCATGCCAAAGGGTGCATTGTACTCTCTTATTGGTCTGATGAGGGCTGAGTACAGTGATACTATGGCATCCCTCAATCTGGATGCCATGCTCTTACTTATATGCTGTGGTTGAGGGGTTGTATAATGGTTAAGGTGTTTACCTCACATGCATAAGACGTAGGGTATGATTCTCACCTTTAAAAGCAAAATTGGCTAGGCTTTAAATGGCCCACAAAGACAGCTATCTTAGTACTTACCTATGAACATAGGATTTCCTCACCACCATGGGCATTTGGTGGTTGGTAAAAATTCAGATTGCTATCTGTGTTGGTACCCAGATCTCTCCCCACTGGTTCTACTCTATGGAGGCTGCTAGCAGTGTTGCACTTTGCAGCAGTATTTGATTTCCCAAAGGGTATCATGCACTTCTTTTCATTTTGAGTCCATGGCAGCCCTTTCTGTAGGATATCAGTGTTGTTTGGGGAGTCAGTGATTGCCCCCAACTTGCAGTCATCAGTAAACTTGGTCAGCCAAAGGCCCATCTACATTTGCCTTGACATCTGAGAATTATATCCCAAACAGAATGGGGTGCAGCACTGAGCCATGTGATACTCCACTGGTGACTGGCCTCTTGTTGGATGTAGATTGCCCCACTCTAATAATATCTGTCCTATACTTTAGCTAATTGACTATCTATCTGGGGACATAGACATTAATGCCCAATTTTGTGATTTTATGTGTAATATTCAAGTGGGATATTGTGTAAAATACCTTGTTCAGGTCAAGGTAGGTGGTAAGCATTGGTTTATCCTCATCCATGGCTTTGGTGACCTTCTCAAAAAAGTCCACCAGATTGAGCAGGCAAGACTTGCTCTTGATAAAGCCATTCTGGGTTAGACATAGAGTCTGGAGATTTCCTGTGAGTGATTATCCTTTCCATAGTCTTGCATATGTGGCTAGTCAGACTTACGGGTCAGTGGTGTCCTGTGTCCATTGATGCCCCCACCCCTTGTGCAGGGGGATGACTGTGCTGCTGTATTCCACTTTGCTGGGAAAAATCCTGCCTGGAGACTGTGGTTAAATAGAGATCTGAGTGGGTGTGCTAGGTCATGTTTCAAACTATTTAATAGGTCATGTTTCAAACTATTTAATAGGTACCCTGGGATTCTGTCACGACCCATTGATTCTGTGTTTCTAGCTTTGGAGAGAGCAGTGATGACCTGTTCTTTTGTGATAACAGGCAAAGAAATGGTAGGGAGATTTCCTGGGGTGTGACCAGAGGTGATGAGGGGGTGAAATTTGAGTTGAATTTATTGGTCAGCAGGTTTGCTATTTCTTCTTGCTGACTATAGGTCATGCCATCTACAGTCAACTCAGCACATTGTTGAATGCTTCCCTTAAAATTTTGGATATAAGTAAATAATGCTTTGTGGTTATCCATTGCTGGGGAGGCTATTTTATCCTTAGCATTTGGAGACTTGACTAGTTCCCTGATTTTCCTGTTGAGACTAATGGGGGAGTTTTTCTCTGTTTTGCATCCTCTACCTCGCTTCTACAAAGGAATATCTTCCTTCTGTTGTATAGTCTATTTATGCCAGGCTGGCTTGTTTTTTTTTTCCGGCTATGCCTGGGTTTAGTTTGGTTAGGAACTGCCATTTCTCTGCAGTTGTTTACTTGGCTGTATAGGACTTTTCTATGTACTTCTGCATAGGCTGCAGTGTTTTCAGGGTTGGGGGTGTTACCTTCTGTTAAGTGATAGCATATATAATGTTAATTGTTGTGGGGAAAAGTTATTTAGGGTATTAGGGTTTGATGCGGGTTCTACCATTACCTTTATTTCAAAGGAAAACCAATTTTATTATCCAATCTTTCCAATGAAGACATTACACTAGGGGGTTCAACACTCCCCCATGTTTGTGAGTACTATGTCAAGGACATTTGTGCCCTTAGTAGGAGTGCAGACCAGCTGTTACAGAGCATTTGCATTCACAATGTCCAGGAATTTCTGACTCTGCATGTTAGTGTTGTGTATGTTTCCCAGTTTATGGAGGGATAATTCAAATTACCCATGAGTAGTGTGTTGGGCTGAATGGTAATTGATTCTAGTAAATTCAGGTATGCTGAGTTTTTTCATGGTTCATGTTTGGCGACTTGTTGCCAACAATGATATTGTGGGGGAATTTTGCTCATGGTCAACTGAACATGGAGTGGTTCAAGTAAGTCATCCTTCTTGACCTATCTTGATGTTTGATTTTTATTTTTTTGTTTTTATTTTTATTTTTTTTTATGTAAATGGAAACCCCTCCTCCTTTCATTTGTTTTCCTTTTCAGAGGGTGGTCTGAATGCATGATTGACATTAGAGCCTTACACTGCTGGGGTGCTTTCCACAGCTTTGAACCATGTCTCTGTCACTGCAAAGATGTCAACATTCTCTAGGGCAAGGAGAGCTTCCAGGGAGTGCAGTTTCTTGTTAAGACTCCTAGCATGAGCAGTAGCACTGTATGCATAACATCAGAAGAATTTGTTACATTGGTAGATCTGTTGGCTTGGCACTGCCTAAAAAGGCACTAAATGGGGGTAGCTAATGCCTTGGCCAGTATTTGAAAGCCGACAGGAGAAGACCATCTCTGGCAAAGCAGTGTAGTCTGTTGATCATGTTGTCCCAGGCAGACAAACAGTAGATCCTCTTGGAATGACACCAGTTGCTAAACCAGTTATTGAAGTCCATCATTTTCTGTTTGTATTGTGGTATGATTATTAGTTAGGGTAGAATGCTGCTCAGTGTGAGGCTCATGCCCACCTGCAACACATATTCCGAGAGGTCCATCATGTCTATCTTCATTTAGTCCAGGGAGATGCATCTCAGTTCTTTCACAGCCACATAGACTATGACTGAGTCATACTAATACTTGTGGTTGAGTGACCTGGGTGGCTGCTTGATCTGGTGAATCCTGACCCCTGAGAGGCAACTGAACATAACACTCTCTCTATCCATCCTAGTGAGGAGGGTCTCCAGGTGTCTCATGATAGTCTCCTATGACCAAGATATTTGAATGTGTGGTATTTTGCTTTAGGGACTTGTTTGCGGAGACAGTGGGATGTGTATTTTTATATGTTGTGGATGGTGTTGACTTGGTTTTGTTTGCATGTGGTTTCTGACAGCAGCATACGGGAGGCCTCCGAGGTTTTGGTAAATTGAGTACCTTCGCATATGTGGGTTTATGTGTGAACTTATTTAGTGAGGGAAATCATGTGCATGTGCCGATAACCTGCTTTGCTGATTGATTTGTCAGCATTTGAGAGTCATGTTTCAATTTTCATATTGTAAGTACATCTATTGTATACTGTGTTTTGTTTGGTCTACTACACTTCACCTAAAACTCATTTGACCGACACCAAATTGACCTCAATTTCATTTGACTAACAGCTCATTTGACTGACTCCCATATCACCGACATTTAAGACACGGACTTGTGGGTTTTCCTTCACCTGTGACTTGCTTGTGATAAAAAGAATTACTGCATCTTACAGTGCTGACTGTTAGAATTCTGATAGTCATGTAGAAAGTAGTGTTGTAGTGTTTCTAAATGTGGGTTTGTCTCTCTACATTTTTATAGGAAGTATCTAAAGTAATTTGGCAAATGTTTTGTGCATTCCCAACAGTAGTGGCAGTGTGCAGAGTACTATAAGGCAAGTTAAAGGTATATGCCCTTTTCCCCACTGTAGTGCGACCCTGGAGTTAGTATATATAATTGGGGAGGAGTGGGGGACATAACCCCCACCTAGTTTGGTTGTACATTGCCTCATTTCTCTTAAGAGGGTAGGTAGTTTTTAAGTTCTAGAAAAATTTAGTTATTGGTGTTCTAAGCATGCTTGTCTGTCGTATAAGATTTAGCATGTCGAAATTCAGCATTGTAAGCTGCTGGTGAAATGGGAGTCAGTCAAATTAAATTTAGTTCAATTGGGTGACATTCAAATTAGTTTTAGGTCAGGTGAAGTAGATCTGTTTTGTTACAGGATTATGCGGTTGTCATTATTAACTCATTACAGCTGTGTGCACCTCCAGGTGTTTCTGCAGTTATCTCCTACTCTGCCTCTAGGCTTTAAACATTGCTTGTTCATATGTACATTAATAATTCCAAAACCATGCTACATACAAGGTATCACTATTTTATCTTGAAGAATACATGATGGCAAACACAATCACATTGATATTTATCCACTGTCAATGAGTATGTTTTTAGAACTGTAAGGTGATAATTTAAATTTTAAAGGATCAAGCCACACCCACTGGGAGTTAAAGGTACACACTCAGAAGAGCTGCACTGGAGGGAATGAATCAATTGTCCACCAGAGTTTCCGCAAAGATGGCAGGAAAGTGCTTATCCGTGTTTCTATTTTTTTACCAGGGAGAAGAGTGGGTAGATTTGACTGGACTGGGATGAAAGCACACTGACAAAGAATGGGTGCTTTATTCAGCTTGAACTGCAGCTATCCAACAATGTGATGCTGCTCTACGTGCAATCCAGATGCTCCTAGAGCAGCGAGTGGACTTGGGAAGATTGCAGACATAGTTATTCTAAGAGAAATTTTAACTTGAATCTGTTTGCATTTATAGCTTCCAACTAACCCTGCAAGGAGAGCAAATTAGTACAAACACTGGGTTGATACAGAATCAAAAAAGTTTTCAACACCAAGGCCTACAAGGCAATCAGAAAAACGTAAAATAAGCTTTAAGCCAAAAGCCTCCAAGTCCGATAGGTTTTCTACAGCACAATTTTACCACATAAGTACAGTCAGAATACAGACATAATGTAAAAATGCTAGATTTAGAACTCAACTGCAAGGGAAACCACACAGCGTAGATACTTCAGGCTTGTAAAACTGGCAGACAGTGTAATTAAGAACTACAGCAGCACCAGTGGAAACAGTTCTGCTTAGAAATTCAAAACTCATTTGTTAGAAATGGGATTCAATCCCATGCCTTCAAAGGAGATTTAACTCCGCATGCTGCACCTTAAACTACTTAGCCATCCTGACAACTATATCCCTCTGGGTATTTTGCTTAAGTTCATTTACATCTGTGCCATGAGGACATAGACATATTGGCTAAGATGGATGGATATTACTGCCCTCCATGCATATTTTTAAATTTCAGCTCAAAATATAAAACACAAGGCCACCAATACTGTATTAAAATAGACATCTCAAAATAGACCACAAGGTTTCATAATTGGTGCTTTCTCAAGTGTATACTGTTTTTGTTTGTGTGTTGTGTGGCCTCATGTGCTGCCCTTAGAGATGACATTTAATGCTATATTATATCATATCTTATATCATATTATATTATATTGACATAGGACTTTTCTGCCGGAATATTAGAGGAATGGCCTAATTGTGTCATAGATCCTTGCCCCAGAAAGATTAGCAGTCACCTTATTCTTTTCCATCATGCTAAGAGGGGTGTCAGTGTGCATGATAGTGTTATCCCCTATTACTAAGCATTAATGTAGGTAACTGCACAGTTTGTAGCTCATGGTTTTATGCAAATAGGCAAAGTTTGTGGTTAAATAGTAATGACTTAACGAATGTACTGGATTGACATACTGCCATGTAGATTACCCAATCTGTACGGCATGGAATTAATGATCTAATTTCATATACTTTTGAAGTATTCACTGAGGTAAATTATTTTGTCCTTGAAACTATCTTACAGTAAGTACAATTACCATAACTATTGCTACCCATAATTACCTTTGCTTTAACCTTTTATATCTTTGTCCATCTTTTTATATCATGAAAATAATTCACCCACATTTTTACTGTGGCAATAGCTATATGAACAATAATCATGGGTTTGCGTGTGTGCATATATATATATATATATATATATATATATATATATATATATATATACACACACACACACACACACACACACACACACACACACACAAAATAAGAAAGGAAGAAATTCAGTGTTACATGTAATGTCTCATAGGTAGGTACTAGGCTATTAGCCCTAGGGCTTATATAAGCCTAGCCAAAAAGGTACCCTGGCTTAGGGATACATAGTATCAAACACACATTGAACCATCAGAGTAAGGTAAAGCAGTTAAATCAATTATCTTGTTATTTCACTAACAACTTTTCAAGATTATTCCAGCAAATAGATGTCTTAATATTATTTGCAGACCTTATTCTAAGCACTTCTGTTTTAATTTTACATAAAATTGTTGTTAAATTTAAAATTTCTTTAAACATAAGAACTGTATTCATTTTTCATTTTTTTGTAATAATTTTCCTAGCTATTGCAAGTAGACCCCCAAACATTTTTGTTTGGTGTTTACAGACAATGGAAGTGGAACATTTATTAGTACGGTTGATCCAGTCAAAATACAATTGTGACAACTGTCTTTTAAAAAATATCTAACTAATAAACATTTAATGTCTCAAAGTCCATGAGCATATTTGTCCAATCAGCTTTTTCTTCCTTACTGCATCTCCAGCAAATTGAAGAAGCAGTTTCACTAAATGTGGAATTTTTATAAGGGATGACAAATACTCCGTGTATATGTTTCCACATAAAAAAATTTTCAGTATAAACTTGGAGGTCTGACTACTTGACATAAATAGCAGAATTTAATTTTTATCATCGAGTCCTTTAATCCATTACTGTCAAAAGTGTCAAATAATTTGCATTAAATTATAATTATTTATTATTAATTAAACAAACTTCTTTTGTAAATTTTAATTTAACTTCTAATAATGGTGCCCATATATTCATATAATTGGGGAATAGTATTTTGTTCCTTTTCACTCATGCTTTTTACATGGTTATCTAATTTCTTTCTAATGTAATTAGTTGAATAGTAGTCATCCAACATATAATTTTACATTAAGCTTTCTGAAGTCTTAACTTTTCATTTTTCAAAACTATTATACCACAATACTAACCCATTTCTGTTTGACATGTTGATTTCAACAGTATTTTGAGATTTCACAAATCCAGATGTTTGTACAGGAGGAGAAAACAAGAATTTTCATTTTGGAATTAATGGGGTTTTATAAATATATTTCCCGTTTCCAGAATTGATCTAATTTATGACAAATTCAAACACTTAAATGAATTTCTTTCTAAAGTATGTTTTATTAATGAAATTGTTAAATATTTGAATTTATCAAGTTTAATAAATATGTATAAATTTAATATAATCTGTTCCTTAATAGCTTTCTGTTGACTAGTATTTTCTGAATCTGACCAGAGGATAATAGAATTAAAAATTGCTGCAATAGAAAATAATTCTATATCAGGAAAGCTAATACCACCATATTCTCAGAGTCTAACACGACTTCTGTAAGAAATTTTTGGCCTTTTAGTATACCATAACAATGATATATTGTTTTCTCCATTTTCTTTAATTTGTCAAGTGTTATAGCTTTTGAATGCAATATACAAATAATTTTGGGTAATATGATCATGTTAATAAGAACTAATCTGTCTAAATAATGTTAAAAATATTCCATTATTAATTAGGAGTAACACTTCCTCAATTATCTCTTTCAAAGTTGTAATCTTACTTACTAACATATTAATAAAATATTATTGCCCTTCCCAATTATATTTGTATTTATCTTTTAATTTACTATCTAGATATTGATTCATCACTATAGATTCAACTTTAATTTTATTGCCTCTAATAAAGACATTTTTTGAAACTTTTCAATTTCTTCATTTGTTTCTTTAATGGAGTTGTTTAGATCTATTTTAGTTAATAAAACATCATCTTTTTTTATATAAATAAGGATTTTCAGTTTTATCATTATTTATGCTACTAGCTAAGGATTCAATGACTATTGTAAATAATAAAGGAGACAAGGAACATCCTTCTTTTCATAGGTAGGTACTAGGCTATTGGACCTAGGGCCTATATAAGCCTAGCCAAACAGTATCCTGGCTTTTATCACCCAAGAAAATTATTTTCCTTTGCCCCTGTCAAGCAGAGCCACAGAAGTGATCCCTGGGGTGAATTTCCTATCTCCCATCCAGTCATCAAGATTTTTCTTGAAGAGTGCTAATGAGCTTTGTTTGATATAGATAAGTAGTTTGTTCCAGAGAATGGGAAGTCTCTGGGCAGGAATCTATCCCTCCAGCATGTTCTGTTTATTGTGGTGACAAGGTTTAGGTCCCTAGAGCATGTAGCTTGGAGAGATTGGGATTTCTTTAAGTGGAGCATGTCCAGCAGCTCTGGGTTTGACATAGCGTTGTATGTTGGGCAGAGATCGTCTCTGAGTAGGCGATATGCGACAGAGTAATGCTAGAGTTTTTTGAGACGGTCTACATAGGGCATCTGTTTGAGGTCAGTAATCCTCTTTGTGAGGTATTTCTGTGGCCTTTCCAGTTGTTTTGTGAGTTACATAACAAAAGGGGTGTTGTACTCTATAATGAGTCTAATGAGTTATGAGTAGAGGGGAACAATGACCACTTTTTTTCCTGGATGAGAAACCTTTTGTGATGAGTTTTGCCATGTAGAAGGATTTCCTGACTTCTGTGGCGATGTGATTATCAAAGGAAAGACTACTGTCCACCTGTGTCCCAAGGTCTCCTATCACACTTTTGGTGTTAAGTAGACTACCGCCTATGTAGTAGTTCATGGGTACAGAGCTTTTACCAAAAGGGATGGCAATGCACATTTTGACATTGAGCATGTGGCCATGGCTTTGACACCAGGCATCTGTCTCAGTGAGGCCCTTTTGTAGAATGTCCACATTAAGAGTTTTGATTATGGCTCCTAGTTTGCAGTCATCTGCCAACTTTGTTAGCCAAAGACCTTCTGTGTTATCCAGTACTTCAGAGAAGTACATACCAAACAGGAGAGGTCCCAGGACTGAACCCTGTGGTACTCTACTTGTCACTGGTCTGAAGTTGGATTTAGAGTCTGCTACTTTCACAGTGTAGGTTCTGTCAGTGAGCCAGTTGGCAACCCACCTTGTGACATATAGGTATTTATACCTAATTTAGTGAGTTTGTCTATAATTCCAAAGTGTGGAATGGTGTTGAAAGCCTTGGTGAAATCTAGATAGGCTGTGTGAACCACCTTAACCTCATCTACGGCTTTGGTGACCACTTCATAGAAGTCCATCAGGTTTAGGAGATGTGATCTGCCTTTTACAAACCCGAACTGGGTAGAGTCCAGAGTTTGGAGATTACCAATGTCATTGTTTATAAGCTCCATGATGATACATTCCATAGCCTTGCAGACCAGGCTCGTAAGGCTAATGGGGTGGTAGTCCCAGGGTCCATGGTGGCTCCCTATTTGTGGAGTGGGATAACCATTGCTGTGCGCCATTCAGTGGGCACAAATCCTGGGGTGTGAGGCTCTGATTGAACATGGTACTTAGGTTGGGTGCCAGTTCATTCTGTAGTTCATGTAGAACACAACCTGGGATGTTGTCAGGTCCTATGGATGCTGTGTTCTTGGCTTTGGAGAGTGTGTTTTTTTTTTTTTTTTTTTTTTTCCACTTGTGCAGCCATGATTACAGGATCTTTGCATTTTTCCGGTATAGAGATGGGCCCTTTAGGGGATGAGAGAGGGATAAAGTTAGCACTGAACTTATCTGCCAGGATGTTGGCAATAGCTGGTTCTGTATATTTAGTCTCATTGTGCTGTAACTCAGAGCAGATCTGAGTGTTGCCATTGAGATTCTTGACATAGCAATAGAATGCTTTGTGGTTGTCTTTAGAATTAGTGGCAATTTTGTTTTCATAGCTAGCTTTGGAGGATTTTATGAGGGATCTCAGTTTCTTACTGAGGCTGACCACTGAGTTCCTCCAATCATGGGATTTTGCTCTCTTTTGCAACAGTTTCTTTCTTATGTTGTAGAGTTTGTTTATGGCAGGGGACCACCACATTGGCTTCCTTTTTTTGGAGGATAGCATCTTGGTTCTGTTGGAGATTAAATGATCCATGCACTTGTGTAAGTGCTTATTAAGTGCATTTGTATAGGATTCAGCAGTCGTACCTCTATTGTCTGTCAGCATGGGTGTCGTGAAGTTTGCCATTTCTGTCTTAAGAAGTGTGAAGTTGGCTTTGGAGAAATTGTTTACGGTGGTTTCCCTAATGGGGTGTGGGATGTGGATGTCTAGGGTGATTAGCTTGTGGTTGGATCTGACCAATGAAGAATTGACCTTTGGTGTGGAACACCGGTTGCCCATGTTAGTAATGACCAGGTCTAGGATATTGCTGCCCCTGGTGGGGGTATGGATAAGTTAATCCAAGGCGTTGAGTTTATGAATTCCAGAAAATGTTGAGCAAAAGAGTTGGTACATGAGTAGTTTTCCCAGTTAATGGAGGGGTAGTTGAAATTGCCTATTATTATGGTGTTAGGTTGTACCCTAATATTTTGCAGTGTATCAAGAAATGAGGAATGGGAATCCTGGGGCATGGTGGGGGATCTGTAGCAACCTACAATTTGGATTGCGATCTTGCCCAGAGTAAGTTGCACTTGGATGATCTCAGCTGCATTATGCTGAGCAACCAGGCTGGAGGTGTGGATATACTTAATGAATACGGATACGTCTCCACCTTTAGTGTTTCGGTCCAGGTTAGGTGGCCGAAAGGTGTGGTATGAATTATAGCCTGGTAATGCAGGGGTGCTCTCTGGAGCCTTGTACCAGGTATCTGTCACTGCACAGATGTCGATGTTCTCCATTTTAAGGAGTGTCTCAAGTGAGTGCATTTTGAGGTTTAGACTTGTAGCATTACCCTCAGATTTTGCTTGGTTGTACCTGTTACGGTGGTGAATTTGTCATTTAAACCTTGCCTAAAAAAGGCACAGTAGGGGTGGCAAGAGCCTTAGCCAGTATCCAGAATCCCAAGGGCAATAAGTGCGGGCTATCTGTGGCAAAGCATTGTGGTTTGTC
Organism: Protopterus annectens; assembly: GCF_019279795.1. NCBI lineage: Eukaryota > Metazoa > Chordata > Ceratodontiformes > Protopteridae > Protopterus > Protopterus annectens. Next base: position 733,795,970 of record NC_056750.1, on the reverse strand, counting down.
GGTCATGTCATCCCAGGCTGACCGATACTGGATCCCCTTAGAATGACACCAGAAGCTTAGCCAATTGTTGAAGTCAGTCATTTTGTCCTTGTACTGTGGTATCATTTTGGGTGATGGCAGGATGCTACTCAAGGCTAGGGTCATAGCTGCCTGGGTACAAGATCGGATAGCTCCTCCATGTCTCTCTTCATGTAGTCCAGGGAGGTATGTCTCAGGTCATTAACACCATCATAGACAATGACAGAGTCATATTTGTACTTGTGGAGTGACCTGAGCGTGTGCTTTATGTGGCGGATCCTGGTAACTTACAGGCAGCTGACAGTAACTTTCTCCTTGTTTAGCCTGGTGAGTGGAACATCAGTGTGCCTGACTATAGAGTCACATATCACTAAAGTGTTGGGTATGTTGTCATGCCTTATGGGCTGTGGTTGAGTGGCACACTGAGTTTGTGTGCTATGTATCATTTGGGTTGTGTTGGGGGGGGTGGAGGTTGCTTGCATTTCTGCTTTGGAGGTTCCTGTTGCTTGGGTAGATTTTTATTGAAGCCTCTGTGAATGTAGGTGTGTGTTTTGTTTTGTGTTTCTATGCATGTGTTTTGGTGGTGTAGGTTTTGAGGGACTGTGTGATGAGTGTGGTGTGGTGCAAGTGTTTACCTTCTCCTGTTGACTGTCTAGTCCAGTCTTGGGTGAAGAGAGCTTTGCTTCCAGTTTGGCTATGTAAGTGCATCTCTCACAGGTTGTAGTGTTGGGTGGTAGGAGGAGAGGGTTGTGTGTGTACATGAGGCAATTGCTGCATTGTCCCAAGATGCCCAGATTCGTAAGGTAGACAGGAGAAAACACTGGGAGCTGACCCTTAAACATGCCTAGATATGTGCTTATTTATTAAGTACTAAAAACTGTTTTCCTCTAGACAAGTGAGGAAAGTTAAGTGCTGTAGTAATTTGTAACTTGTTTAGTGCTAACAATGAGTTTTGAACAAGTGCTGAGCTCAAAGAAACAGTTTTGAGTGCTGAAACTAGAAATCCAACACAGAAAGGCTTGCGGGCTCAGAAGCTTACAAACAGGCTGGATACAGCAAATCTGTATCTGGAGTAGACTTTGGCCTCAAATGTTTTCCCTGGATTAGGTAGAATGAGGTAATGAGTGTCCCAGATCAAATTTACAGTAGGGGTGGGCAACTGCAAAGCCACCAAGTATAAAAACAGGATACCAATTCAGAACATACAAACCCAACCAGATGCTTAACAATTGTAGAAAATTTCTAGTTAATACCTCACACAAAGGTAACCCAAGGCAAACCCTTGAGAAATGTAAGTTCTAATTTCCATATATGCTTTATAATCCCTATATAAATTTCTTAATATTACAAACAAATTGTTATGGAAGCATAAATGCTTGTAAGGTTTTGAATAAATAGTTCTACTCAAATAATTAAAGCCATTTTTCAAAATTGTTATCTGTTTGATATTATCATAAGCTAACCTACTGATAATAAACCCCATTTGATCCTTATTAATTTGTCTACTATATCTCATAATCTTATAGTGAAAATGGAAGTAAATATTTTATCATTTTCATTTAATAAAGAAATAGTTGTAAATGTTGAAACTATTTTTTTATTGTTTCCTTGTTCAGCTATAGGTGATATTACAGAAAATGAATGTAAATGAGTTATTTTTTTATCATTTTCAGTTATGACCATTTCATTCAGTAATTCTAAAATATTTAATTGAAGTAGGTTATGTAATTGTGTAAATCAGACTATCTAGTCCTGGGGCTTTACCATTTTTTATTTTCAGTTAAGGCAATTGGTTTAATAGTGAAATTTGTTGGTCATTTAGTCTGTGTAATATTCTTCTTTAAATGCTTATTAATTTTGCAGTTATAAACATTACTATGTTTATATTTATTATGATCCTCATGAACTTTTTCAGCAATATCAAGCATTCCCCTCTATATCTGAAATATATATGGAGTATATAGTTGTTGTGTCTTCTTTTTTTCGCTTTTTTCAGTCGCTTAGTGGAACTCCTCCACACCAATGATTGGCAGTTGTTTTGATTTTGAGTTGTGTCAGCCCCCTATAACCTTCAACAAACACAAAGGTACGCCCATTCACACATGTCTCCACAGTAGATGCTCTAGCTGAGAATCGAACGGGACAATGTCTTGCTGTGAGGCGACAACGCTACTGCAACACCACCATGAATTATAAATATTATTAATTTGAACTTTTTTACTTATCTAACTTTTATTATCAATTCCATGGAGGGTTTTTGCAGTTCTTGCATAACTTTAGAGTTTTAGTTTTTGTAAAGCTCTCTCTATTTTGTGTTAAGAAGTTGATAATTTTAGTTTTTTAATAGTTTCAGTATTATCTAATTTCTTTGTTCAAATTTTGCTTTATGTATGTCATTCATAGTACCTCTTTGTCCTATAGTTTCATTTGTTAATAGACCACCTTCCCATTCTATTGTTTTTTATTTTCTCCAAATCTTTTGGGTTTCTACCACCATGATGGGAATGGACCCCATTCTTAATTTAAAGTACAATTAAAGTTCTGAAATTAGTATTGTTTTAATCTTTGATATCAGCCAGAAGTGCTCTTTGCAGCACCTACAGTGTGCCCAGTAACAATGACTCCTACAATTCATATGGAGTTAATTGTACTGGTAACATATCTAAATATGATTGTAGATTCATTTTTATTACTATTGGAATTGTCTGGGTATCTTTCTTCCACATTGTTCTCATTTCTGCCTGCAAATCCTGATATTTTATGACTTTACATATTTCTCTCTCTCTGCAGGACACTGTAGTTATTGGGTGCAGTGATTTCAATGATCAGTGCTACTTTTGTCTTCTTTTCATGGGTCACTATATTTGGGTTTCTTGCATCTATCTTTTCAGCTGTTGGTAATGGGTGATTCCATGTGATCTTGACTTCATCATTTTCTGTGAAGCGTGTTAACTGTCTTGAGCCACCAATATTAACCTTTTAACTTTTGGTTGATACCAATATGCTTTCAGATCTGTACATGTAATCAATTTTGAGGAGGTCCATACCTCCTTTGGAATGGGGAATACATTATATAATCTTTCTTCTTGTTTTGCTGTCTAATCTATCTAACACAATTTGGAGCCAGTCAGTCACTCAAAAACTGTCAGCTAGGACAGAGGGAACAAATTGGTTTATAGATAGAATTTTGTTTCCAGATGTCAACACTGTTTTCAGGATTAATTTAATTCTTCTAAAATATTCCTTACTAAGTTTTCTTTGCATTTGTTCATGCTTTATTGCTGATCCTTCATCATTTCCCAAATATTTATGCACTCCATGTCCTTTTATATCACATTCTTGTCCCAAACTGATGTTTTCTTGGTGCTGCAACTTTCCTGCTTTAGAGGTTGCTTTTGCACATTTATCAAGACCAAATGACATTCTTTTAGCATCTGAAAAAGTTTTGACTACTTGCACTATGCTTTCAGTTCCTCATCTCATGAGCTGTACAGTTTATATCATTGGCAAAGAGAAGATAAGTCTTTACACTCTCTCTTTTTCTTTTTTCTAATTCAAATTGTTGAGCCTAAATAATCTCTTAAGACAATAATGGCTCTCGACGTCAAAGTAAATGAGCAATGGTGACAGACAGTTACCCTGGAATAGCGACCTTTAAATTTTTACCCCTGTAATAACAATTTGTCCTTTATCATAGCTTAATTGCAAAGTGGTCTACCAATGTTTCATGGTCACTGTGATGTAATTTATCAATGTAGGTTGTATCTTATACATTTTTAAGCACTCTTTCATCCCTGAATGTGGGATAATGTCAAATGCTTTTTTGTAGTCATTCCATGTCATACTTAGATTCTTTACCCTTTTACAGTTCCTGTGTTCCATACGACTTGCTTTTATTGCCCTTTTGTTCTGTTGCCATAATTGAGTTTTCTTCTAAATTACTCTAAACTCTGTCACCATCAATTCCATTGTATAGTTTATACATCAGAAAACAGCCAAATTCACAGGACAAACCTAAGCTGCATGAAGCAAACCTGTTGAGTAAAATGAGCCAAGCAACAACAAAAAAACTTTAAGGTGTTTATTAAGACAAGACAAAGCTTTCAGGTTAAACAAAACCTTTCTTCAGTGTTTACAACTCTGTGTTCTTGTGGTAGAATTTTTATCTATTATTAATTTAGCTGCACAGTAATATATCCTGTTTACTTCTGTTATATCACATGGATCTCTGTGGACAGTCCTAACTACTGTGTTTATTTGTTTTATCAAACTTCCAACTTTTTGGGTCTTGTTGTCCTTCTGTGTTCTATTTTTTTATTGATCTTAATATGTCTATCTCTATTAAATCAAACAACTCTTCTCTTGGCTCATTTTCTTCTAAACTAAGGACACAATCTTTGTTCTCCATTTCCTGCAGGTGTTCTCCAGAAAGTTTTCTACCAAACACCTGTGGCACATTCTCTTCAATTTTATCCTGTGTCATCCATTGCCTTCCCATATGGTAACTCGCTGGACTATCACTTGTCAACATTAACTGCATCAGAGTTGCCACATACTGATATGTGAAGCTAATATCAGAGGTAAATAACATTAATACCTTAGTTCTCAGTGGTTGATTATGTAGATTAGTGTAAATGGGAGTAATTATCAGATATTTAACAAAAAAATCATTTAATGACATTACTAGTGCAATATGAACTTCGTAATAGCTCTCATTACTGGAATTTACAGCTTAAAACAGAAAGATTAGAGCATGGGGTACATTTCTGAAATACTTCCCCACATTTCTTTGGATGTTACAGCAGAAAAGAAATGTCCAAATAATCTCTCAGTCATTTTAATGAATCTGCCCAGTTTAAAAATGGCTCAAGAGGCTTCTTGATGTGAGTAAAGCTTCACTTTAATCTATAGAAGTGATTTTATGTGTAATAGTTAGAATTAAGCATTTTTGGGGTTTAAATATTCATTTTTGTATAGGAACGGGTTGTGATTTTATACTTAAAATTTTAGGGGAGGGTTTGGATCTGAGTTTTTATACAATACCATATATTTAAAACGGATTTCACCCTAACTGACTTCTTAACGATATATCAGTTAACAGTCAGGTGATAGAGCTTCACTATAAATACTTGTATTTGAGCATTATAGTGATTTCAAAAGAAGTCCTTATTTGAAAAGGATAAAAGTGCTTAAACGTTTGTTACTAAAACTTTTTGAGTACCGGTGCTCGTTTGTTGGTTCGGCAAGTTGACCACAATGTAGGCTTTCTTTTAAGTGTAACGCAAGCAAACTGTACATTGGAAATATCATAATGCATAATATTATTATAACGCTTGTATTTCCAATCCTTATTTTCTTAAAGTTTTTCAAGTTAAAAGGTTACTTTGAATATATTTCTCACATATGCATTTGCTATCCAGTTTGAATCAGTTGTCCTCATCCCGACAGCTGCCATTTATTCACTTCCTGTTATCACAAATGTCAGCATTGAATGTTTGAACTTTTCTTAGCCTCTGATCATCACCAGGCAGTTCAAAGGGTAAGCTGAAACAAAACAAGTAAGAATCAAGTTTGGTTTACATAACAAGTAAGAATCAAGTTTGGTTTACATAACAAGTAAGAATCAAGTTTGGTTTACATAACTAAAGCATATTCTTTGCTCTTTAAGTGCTAACTGATTCATATGCAGTTGTGTAATGAGTATGTTAAAATTGAACAAGCAAAACACAGTCACTAACACTTCAACACTGCTATTTAACATACTGTTTCAATCTCACATTCATTTTACCCTCTAATGCACAAAGTGAATAAAAAAAAACTTTTTTCAAGCTCCACCTTTGGCACTTAGAAACAGTTGTTTCAGTTGTGCCTCTGGTCTCTGTACTGAAACAGCAGCACAAGACAAGTTAAAGTAGTCACTAATTCCATGTCATGCTTAACCTGAAGACTGATACCTTGCAGAGTAGGGCATTATACCTTTTTTTTTTCAATATTTACTCTGCTTTTTCACTTTTTCCATGAGTTTGTACTTGCTACTTCATTAATTAGCTTGTACTTAGTTGGTGTCTATTGGCTTTCTAACTAGCAGGCACGCACCTCGAGCATCCGCCTCCAACTGCTAGCTCAGTTGTCTGCTTCCTAACCTCTTTTTTTTTGTCTGCTGTATCCATACCTGCACAAGCTGTATTGATTTTACTGTTATAGAAGCTACTCCTAACTCTCCAATAATTTTTCTGCTGCAAAAGCATAATTTTTGCTTTGGAACTGCACAAAACTATAGGGACATAGACTTGTCGTTTCTGCTAACATTCATTTGTTTTACTATCACTGGATGGGTTTCTCTTAAATAGAATATGCTATGTTAACTCAGGCAAGGGATGGTTGTCTTAAGATGGTGTCTACCTTAAAATTGGATCACTTACCTTTACTGACCTTCTTGATTGTTTCTCACTCACTCCCCACCACTGTTGTGAGTCGGCCTGCTCTTTTCCCCTACCTAATCACATTTCCCACTCACCGCTGCTACCTCTACATTTATTTTAACCTATGCACACCCACAACTAAAGATTGTCCATTTACTAACCTCAAAACATACCTACTCACACACTGCTCACTAAGTCCCTCCCTCCTCATTACCCCTTTATACTACTCCTCCTTCTGACTTCTACTAACCAATCAGCTATTGTTTACTCTCAACTCATTTCATTCTGTATCATTCATATTATTTAAAACTGCAGCTTAACTAACCACTCCTTTAAAAGCTTGCCTATCCCCATAAACTTCATGTAGCTCTCAACTTCCTTGGTTTTACAATATTGCTCTTCCACACTTCCCTTCTAATTCTTTTCTTCCTGGCCTCTAATTAGGCATCCTATCACAATCAATTAATTATATTTTCTTCACCTACCATTTCCCACCACATACTAAATCGCTACACTTCAACATAGCAGCAAACCTCTTTAACACCACCAAGACAGAATTTTTCACATATAGGTATGTATGCCAACTTATAACTCCTCATCTAATGTGTAAATATATTAAACTAACACTCAAATCCACCACTATATTCAGTATCATAGCTCAAACTTAGTGGTGACATCCACCCAAATCCCGGCCCCAAAAATTAATCAAGGACTAAACATGCCACCCCATCCACATACTCGTATTACTACCAATCCATCTTCTAAAAAAAAATCTGACCTTTTACTTCTAAACATGAATCTCTGGAGCCTAGCAAATAAAATACAGAAATGCCATGCCTCTCTTTCACTCTACTCCCCAGATATAGCAGTTTTAACTGAAACCTGGCTAAAACCTGAGATAAGCAACAATGACATTTTAACCCCAGGCTACACCATCAACACACTGGACAGAATAAATAAACATTGCGGAGGCATAGCTATTACTTATAAAAATAAACTCAAACTAGAACTCTTAGCACTGGACCTGCCAGGACTATATAATGCAGAAGTATTGTTTAGATGACTTAAAATAAATCCCATTAAATATATAACAATTATAGCAATTTACATCCCTCCTGGGAACAACCCCATCATAAATTAAGAACTTCCTTCACTGGTCATCCTTAACATTTTCTCGGGGAACCATAATGATGCAGGACTTTAATACAGATTGGTTCATTTGCACCTCAGATAACTCCTCAGACTTCATCAAATTGTAGGGATTCTACCAATTAAGACACTTTCCAGCTATAGTTGACAAAAACACCACTAAACAGTTGATCCTAAACTGGGTTTTAACCAACAAACCCTCACTTGCCTACCAGTCAGGTTGCTTCCCTGATAGCATTAGTGATCACCTAACCACCTACCTGCTCAGACAGTGTCTGCACCCCTCCAAAATAATAGTATAAACACAAATTCACAACAGAAAAAAGAATTCACCTCAGACTTTTTATATCACTCTTCCAACATTGCCAGTGGGTCCCACTAACATTACTCCCCCTAGATACTGCCGTACTATGCTTCAATAATACATTTCTAGACATATTAAACAGCCAAGCATCTCCGAGAACTGAAGGGTACAATCCAACTATGCTCCCTGGCTAAAAAAAGATAGCAAACACTTCCTTAAGCTCAGAGCTCGTGCTTGGGCACAATGTCAGTCCAACAAAAAACAATCCATCCTAGATCATTATTAACAACTAAGAAATAAAGCTGAGAAACAGATCAAGAGCAGTAAAAACTCTTACTGTATTGTAACCCAACAAAAATACCAAGACAATCCTAAAAAGTTCTGGACTGCTATAAAACTACTACTACAACCTGGGCATTCCTTGACTCCAAACCCTACCAGTAGGGGTACAGTATAGCTCCCCAATTTAATACTTATTTTACTAATTCCATATTATCATGGACCAAAAATAACAGCAATGCTCCTCTAACTATTCCAAGTGTTCCTGAGGAGACTAACAATGCTTTCTCCTCCAAGCCCATACAAACCACCACCATAAAAAAAGACAAGTGTTCAACAAACTTAAACCCACATCCCTTGCTGCTGATAACTTACCTGCTGAATAGCTGAAGTAAGCTGCTGATGCTATCTCTTATCCTGTCTCTATTTTGATTAGTCACTCCATTACAGAACAACACATTCCCAAATCTGGAAAATATCCTATATCATACCACTACATAAATGTCGGACCTCTACAGAGCTCCATAACTACAGTCCAATTTCAATTCTGCCTCATATATCCAAAATTTTAGAAAAATGCATCCACTTTCATCTCACGAACTACCTACTATCTGACAACCAATCAATTCCCTGTATGTTTTATGACCCAATCATAGTACTCGCAAGTTTCACAAACACAATTAACCAATTCAGAAATAATGGTCAAGTAGTTTCCTCCATCTGCCTAGACATGTCCAAAGCATTTGATACTGTCTCCCATCAAAAACTCCTCAATGAACTCTCAGACCTAAAACTAAGCCAATCTGCCCTTGCATAGTTCCATAGCTACCTATCTGACTGACATCAAGCTGTCAGATTGCAAGATGATTTCTCCACCCTCACTCTGTCGCATGTCACGTTAGGTCTTCCAAAGGGTCAATCCTAGGCCCACTCCTTTTCAGTATCCTCACCAACAAATTCCATACCAAAACCTGCCTCACCATTATCATACAGTATGCAGATGACTCCACACTCATCTTTGAGGTGCCTTCACTCTCTCAACTCAAAGAAATAACCTAACATTCCTTTTCTGCTATAGCATCTTGGCTCTCTGACTCTCAATTAATTCTTAATTCCAATAAAACTAAATTAATACTCTTTTTTGAATAACAAAACCCCAAAGACTCAGCCTTCTTTTCTAATCTCTTCATCCAATAATACCAACATACATCCTGTACCACAAACAAAGCTACTCGATGTCATAACTGATAACATGAAATTCAATAAACATCTGTCCCTACTCATAAAAAGGTTAACATAAAACTAGATTCTCTATATAGAATCAAACTATACCCCACCAACACCACTAGACAGTCATTTGCCAGGACCCACCTACTTACACTCTACCCTAATTTATGCCTCTACTGTTTTCACCAACCTGAAGAAAATGGACCTAGCAAAACTAGAAGCCTGCTGCAATAAGATTACCAGACTTGGTCAGATTCCTGGTATAGATCCCATCATTGCACTTCTCCACCTCAACCCAACTGGTTAGAGTTACCCAGTCTACTAACCTTCAGTCAAGTTACAACTTCCCATGACATAGTACATCAGCCTGATAAGTGCCCAGCACTTCATAAGCTGCTTCAACCTCACTCTAATAAAACACACATGAGATTGGTTGACAAATTTCTACTACAAGTCACAAAATCTAATAAAAGTTCTAAGGATTCTTTTTACTCCCTTATCTCCAGGACTTGGAACTTTATCCCCCTAACACATCCTAACAACTGCAAACCCCTTACAGTTCATAAAACTTCTTAAGGCTCAGTTAATCAACACCTGGCTTTGCTCATGTTCATCACCTGGTTGATTATCATCCCTCCTGCACTGTAGTCTTCACACCTACACCTCTCTTACCTCCTCCGTAGATGCTTATCTCTGTATCGGATATAAACCTAACTCATCTCACTCCTACATATTCTTTCTAATATCTCTACCTCCTCCATTTGCTCTCATCCTAATTTTCCTTTCATGTGATCCATGCAATAAATCATCAATAATCTTAGCCTTTTAGCAATGTCTGAGATGGTGTTTATCACACACAAAAAAAGTCATATCTACCTAAAGTAAACCTAACATATAATACTCTTAGCAATTTGTATTATCCATTGTCTGTAAATGCTTGGCTACTAACATGTATTTTTAACTATTTTATGTGTAGTATGTGTTCCTTACAACTTTCAATTGCTATACTTTGTACTTTATATTGGAGCTTTTCTCTCCGTGGATCCTCTGAAAATGGGCATCTACCTTGTCAGACTGTCTGGGTAAACAAATGTTAAATGAATACATAAAATAAAAATAATGTCATAATATTCCTTCCTCTTCAAGGTAAAGAAATATGGTATTCTGGTTTGCACCATTTAAAGAATGTGCAATTAATAAGAATCACAGCTTTAACTATACATGGTCAATTTCCAGAAGTATTGTTGTTATAGACTGACAAAGCATACAAAATGAAGGGCTTTGAATACAATATATTACTTATGCCCATGGAAGATTGGAGCAGTCATTGTAGATGAACAAATTTGTGATAGTATCTCAATTAATATTATTATTTCAATAAATTTCCTTTTAAATGGCTCACAATCTATATTTACAAAAGAGTTGAGTTGATATGAAATTTAATATTTTCCAAAAAATGTACCAATGTGCACACTTTCATCAGTGCTTGTATGACATGCATACCATGGAAACAGTAGGTGTAGTAGATGAAAATCCATACTCACTCAAAAAAGATGGGCGATAACATCAAACATTTTGGTAAGGTTAACCTAACATCATTTATAAGAATAAGCTCACCTCAAAATTTCTTGGTTGCTCTAGAGCTTATTTTAAGAATTGTTATTTTGAAGATGTTTTATATGAATAGCCCACATCAAAGGCTGACAACAGCTTTCATGGTTAAATGTAAAAGTCAGTGCTGATACTACTAAAGTAAAATATAAGCATTGAAGAAACTAATTCCTTTATCTACTGCATATGATAGTTTTGTTTCATGAACTGACTTCTTTATTCCATTGTTGAGTTGAATGAATATTACTTACATGCAGTTATGAACTTCTATTAAAACTGAAGTCTGACTACAAGAGGTACCACACTGCATTGCTGAATTAACATCATCAATTGCATTTCTCCATATATACTCCATTTTGTAAACTATAATATGAGCACATAGTTATATGTTTTGAAAGAGAGACTTTTATTGGAAAGTTTTAAAAAGTATATTTTACATCTTGATCTCAGTAAAAAGAGAAAGTGTATTAGGGCAGTGCAGTGGTGTAGCGGTTAGCATCGTCACCTTAAAGCAAAAGGTTCTCCAGTTCAATTCTCGGCTGGGGTGCATTCTCTGCAGAGTCTGCATGTCCTCCCTGTGTTCACATGAGTATCCTCCTGGTGGTCTGGTTTCCTCCCACATTCCAAAGACATGTGCCCCAGACATACTTTACCGATGAAGAAATGTTAAATAAATAAATAAAATTAGCCGAACTTATACTCTTGCATTTCCAAATTGACATACCATTAATTTACAGCATAATTGGTCTGATAACCTACACAGAGTAACATGCATTGCTCCCTTTCTATTAGATATCATTACAAAGAATAATGCAATATACATTTCAATTTCAAACTCTTTGGTAAGCCATTTTATCTCTAAAATTTCAGTCATACAAACCTTAAGTTATTGCAGCTGTGTAATTTGCTGACAGAAATTTCTGCACCACTTTCCTTTAGATGTTATAACTGCAGTGTTGCTAAGGATTAAGGAAGGGTAATGTGGGGAATGAGCCCTTCCCAGGGAAAACAGTTTTATACACAGTGTGTGTTTGTTAAAATGTCCTGCAATACAGATTGTGCCATAATGTCTGGATGGCATCGTAGATTTTTGCAGGATGAGTCTGTCACAGATATTCTTACTGATGCATATTACTGAAAGAAATTGCCGTACATGGGAACCACTGACTAACTTTCTTTCAGCATATTTCATCAGAGAATTTTATTATATTTTGAAAAAATATAAAATACAAGTCAGTTGTTGAACATTAGTCTTTTTATCATGAAATGGTAGACATATCTAGACCCCCACCAGTTTCTAATAAAAATGAACTTTGCCTAGTTGCTCTACCATGTCATCTAAATAAATAAATTACACAAACACGCCATTTCTCACAACTGAAGAGTGATGACTTCCTCATTCTCACGACTGAAGAGTGATGACTTCCTCATTCTCACGACTGAAGAGTGATGACTTCCTCATTCTCACAACTGAAGAGTGATGACTTTCTCATTGCTTTTAAAGCATTTTATATTGCTTTACAACTGTGTGCATGGAAAGTTGATGGCATGAATCTACAAGAACACACATTTTTATATTTATAACCGGTTCTAAAAACCTACACAATTCTACAAATAAACCACTTATGAGTGTCAATTTACTGACGTTAAAGACCAAAAAATTCATCAGGACGAATGACATCTGCAGAACACACTGATCTCGATTTAACTGTGTTCTGCAAGTCAAATGAATATGTTTGGAATCAGAGTTGATTCTAAGATAGAAAAAATAACATCTGAAATATGACAATAAATGCAGTATGTGAAAGCCTGTGTAAGCAACTGTCGAGGAATACACAAATGTTACTACAGCTGATAATTAAATGTACATTAATAATTATTTCTGGTGTTTTTTAACCTTGAATGCCAAACTATTTTGAAAACTGTGGTGAATGTCATAACCTTGAAATACTACAGTGAATAAATACACAGCTTATGGACAATGATAAGTGAGAAACAGAATTAATTTTTCAAAGAAACATATGCTGATATGCTGAATGATACATTTTTTTTTTTTTTATCAAAGTAAGTTTATTTGTTCAAAATAAAAGCACGTCTGCAATATAGTAGACACTGTTGCTTTGGCAACTAACTTATTTCCAACTATTTCTAATAGTAGTTACAAAAATGCCCTTGAAATTGTGTCCTCTCTGAGTTTAAAGGCAAATGAAACAATTACAAATGAGACGGACATTATAATACCCTCAATCTCAGATCAGTACATTGTGTTTCCCTGCAGGCGGCTATGCAGAGCAAATAGCACTTAAAATAATTGCACATACTGTTTGTAAAACAGGGCCATTACAATGAAATACAGAGGTTTCATAAACAAATCACTAATGCCTTATTATATGTCCTCTTCCAATTCTGATGCGACTTTGTGTACAAAGTCACTCTCACATGACAAAGTAATGCTTTAGACTACAATTCCACAGACAAGAGTGAGAATGTAGCAGAAAGTTTTAGATTATTTTCATTTGGAGTGGTGAATGTACTGTTAGAAACAGAGTTCATAATGACTTTTAACAAGAGTAGTTGAATATCAAAACATACCCACTGACAGACTTTTGCATGTCTCCTCCTCCCCTGAAGTATCTCATCTTTCAATTTGATGGAAGTATTTTAAGGGCAATGTATAGGTATGTTAAAACAATAAAATAACACTGAGCCATTGGAAACACTAGGGAGAACACAAAGTAGTAATTCTTACATGTGATCATTTTATTGTACAGTCTGTTAAAAACGCATAAATGAGGAAAAATATAGCTACATTAAGATTTCTCATGAAGCTGTTTATTATAGAAATGTGAATACTGTAACACTTAAGTTGTAGTATGAATATCTGAACAATTAGTCTGTACCAGGAATCATTAAGTGTAGGTATAGTTTGATAAAATCTTTGTGTCTCTACATAATGAAAAGTGCAATTATTACATAGGGAGACTGCGGATGTAAACCCAATTCCAGTAAAGTAAAACAATGTTTATACTAGAGAAAATCAAAATACAATTCCGTTAATTGGTGGCTGTGGCATCAGATTGAATATTGTGAACTACTGAGGAGCCTTGTTTTGGTTTACCAGATTGAATATTATCAATTCCAGCATAAGTAGAATGGGGCTGAAATCTCATCTGTGAGCAGCCGTGGCTCAAACCTATATTTACATTGCTGTGCTGCCCATTCTTGAAGGCCCTACATGGAAGTAATGAAGAGACAGCGGCTTCAGGGTCACATGGTACTACAGAGATTTAATCTTTACCCCGAGGTATCCATTCACCTAGAATAAACATTGCATGATAATCCAGAGGGTTAATCTTTCCCTGCCGTAATACGGTCACCAAGGTTAAGTCATGTGGTACTCCAGAGAATTAATCTGGCCATACAGACATCCATTTGTCTGTGCTACTTTCAGTGCACTCTGGCATTTTTAGGGAGGGTTGTGGCAAAATGCTCAAGGAAATGCAATGGATATGTGTCTTCCATTAAATGTTACTAATAAGGGTGTAAGAGTTTGCAGTACTCAACAGTATTTGGGCATCCAGTCTGCAAAATAAATTACTACCACTCCAATATGATTCTCCAGCATTAAGTTTTAAGTTATTACATTTTTCAGGGACATGTTTTATAAAAGCTGTGAGAAGGACCTTGTTTTTATAAATGGGATTTATTCAAGATAACCATACAAGATGATTGACCCCAAAATTCCAAGGAACTCATTAAGGATGAATATAATATCAACAAGTGACTTGCTTATTTATTAATTACTTGTTATTATTTCTGCTAATAGGAAATGTAAAGTTAAGTAAGATTGATCGTATACATTTGAGAGCTTGAAAAACATCTGTAGTTTACTGAGTTTATTGATGTTTATGTCTGTCAATTTATCAGTTTATCTAGAGGAATTGATTTTAATCATACCCCCCTTAGACTGACATTTGTTTAGCTTACAAAATTTAGTTGACTACAGAGAGTGATGTGCAAGATTGTACAATTCTTGGGGTAGAAAAATATGCCCTTTCTCTACGATTGTGATATCTCTGAGTTAGTGTGTGTGTGTGTGTGTGTGTATATATATATATATATATATATATATATATATATATATATATATATATATATGGGTCTACGTTTTAACCCCCACACCCCCTGCTAATTAAATATATCAACTCCAACATTGCCCTACAACGAGGAAAATGGTAAATATACTGTTCCATGCTGTACAGTGATCTCCATTTAAACATTTTGAAATTTCAAAAAATTCGATGCTATGGTCATGACCATAAGAAATTTGCGGTTTTAAAACTCTGAAATTTAGAAGTAGACCTGTGTGTGTGTGTGTGTGTATGTGTGTCTATGTATGTGTGTGTGTATGTATGTGTATATATATATATATATATATATATATATATATATATATATATATATAGCAAGGGGTATGAGGAGTTTGTTGGGACAGTTTGCTGTGTTGTTGTTGCTGAGAATGATAAGGTTGTATTTCACTTTTCAATATTGCTGTCAAGCTACTGTATGTATGAAAATAAAGTTACTGTAATGTAATAAGACATAACATCTCTATCATTATGATGAAGCATACATCTCAGCACTTTGTAACAACTTAAAAATTAAAACAAATATTAAAAATAAAACTGACTTTAAATGCAACCACTGTGCCACACATACATCTATGAACTTCAGCAAGTATTCTTTAAAAAGCCTTATTCGTTTTATCTTTTTAACCATTACTAAAAATTAAAACAATTCAACACATAATTGTCTTTAGCCAACAAAACTGAATAGAAGGATAAAGCACTAACTATAGCCCAAATGACCTGGATTGAATTAGCGGCTCGGCTGTCTGAGGAACTAGGATGCGAGGATGGGCATGCCTATCCCAGAGAAGGGAAACATTATTCTAGGCATTCCTTGTGGGGGAGGCATGGCCTACATAGGCAAGTAACCCATGGATGTAGAAAAGTGAACATATGGGGGCAATCCCCTCAAGTGGAATCAATCAATGTCACAACCCCCAAAGACAAACTTTTTTGTTTTTGCACCAGTCCCAGCATTAGAATGGAAAAGGTTTAGAGGCTGTGGAAGATAACGGTAGACACAGCAATGGACCACAGTACTGGCTAAGGTGGAAAGAATGAAATAGAAGGGGAATAGATCGAAAAAACGTTACTACTATTGAATGCTAATTTTTTTTTTCTGGCACAACTTCTTAAGTGCCTATTATATTATTATATAATTAATAGTAATCAACACTGACATATTTATAGTTCAGTTCCACAGTAAACATTTTATTAATACTTTGGTAAATACGTTGCCATGACATTAGTGCATTTCTATACTTACACACATGATCATTCAAACAGAAATTTAGCATATAACTTCCTTAATTGATTTTCTTCAAACAGAATTCTGTTTGAATCAATTTGCATACCTTTCATGTAAATCATAAAATACTGGTAAATGGATCAAAACTATACAAGTAGCCAAAAATCCAGACTGACCTACAAATATTCACAAAATAGATTTAAGTGACTTTTTCTGTACTTTGTCAGACATCTTGAGAATAAAGCAGCACGCCTTCAGCAACAACTTTTTGTTTATGAAGCCCGTGCCCCAGAACAAAAGAACCACACAATGCATTGGTGAATAATTTTATTATGTATAATCAGTCATACAAAAGAATACAACCGCAACAACCAATAACCATAAAAGAATAGCAGGTACATAGCACAGCTCACCTGCTACAGCACAACCACACCTGCCCTTGCAAATTAAAGGAGGGAGTGATTCAGCAAAAGACTGCACCAAGGCAACTTCCTCGACTTCTAATCAATGTTAAATATCCCTATCTAACCCCCACCCACAAACTGCTCCATCATGTTCCCATAGCCAGTGCCTACCTACCTCCGACAACCATCGCCAGCCCCATCTTTTCATACACGCTGCAGTCTGACTCTTCACTAGAAGAGAAACCCCTAGCAGGTGCTCATAAATAAAAAATACCTGCCAGATGCAAACTCATTTGTCTATAATCTCCATGACCCTCAACACAAGTACTACACCAAAACAACCAATACACATGAAATAATATCAGATGAGTACCACATCCCATCTGCTAAAACACCTCATTAGACGCAAGACACTGCTCATCTACACAACCTTTGACAATAAGCAGCATAAAACACGCACACTAAATCCTAGAGTGGAGTAACCACCTCCACTCACTCATATGCCTCTCTCACAACCCTGGTAAAGAGAACAGAGATAGTACAGTGTCTCTCGCTGCCCACTAGAATACTTTACCCATTTTGTTTCCTTCCAGAAAAAAACAAAACAAAAAAACTTAAGCTTCAAGGCTCCTAATAAAGCCCTTGAGCAGTAATGACAAATAAACATTGAAAAGATCCAACCCCACTTCACTAAGATCCACAGATGCACACCTTCATCCCAATATTGCACCTTATCCTTAAAATCCCAGTTCTCCAACACCAGCACCCTAACAGATAATGTTACCCTAGCCAACTGTGATTTATAAAGTGCCTCAATGCCACAGCTGCCAAAGCCTTAACCGCCCCCCCTCCATACCAGTCTATGAATAATGGCAGTCCAAAGTACTATAATACCAAAAAGGATTAGTTCAACAAATGAAATCTCAGAATCCAGGCCAAAAGCCTGCACTTAGGGTTGACTCCTGCATCATTCTCTCCCACCTCTAGGATGACAGTTTGACACCTGCGAAAGTGAAAATGTGATAAATTTCCTACAGCAACTTTCAATCTGCCCAATAAATAGCTAGTAGTCAAAGTCAAATTGATACATAGACCCTGAAACATTCATTTCCTTAAACTTAAAACATTTTTAGCACTGGGGCAGATCTGGATGATTGTTTAGCCAAAGTCTGCAACATTGACACATTGAAAAAAATCACTTTCCAGTTAGCCAAATCACATTTACAAACCACTGCTGCTTTTGCCCAGGTATGCACCATTTCTAAAAGCATAATAGGTTCATAGGTGGGTACTAGGCTATCTGCCCAAAGGCATTTATAAGCCTAGCCAGAATGTGTTGGCTTTCACAGCCCCCTTAGATTATTTCCCTGTGCCTCTGTCCAGCAGAGCCACTGAAGTGATCCCAGAGGTAAAGTTCTCTTTCCCATCCACTCGTCAAGGTTTCTTTTGAAGAGTGTTAGCGAGGAGCTCTGCCTGATGTAGATTGGGATCTCATTCCAAAGCATGGGAAGTCTCTGGGACAGAATTCTATCCCTCCAGCACATCCTATTTTTTGTTGTGGTGAGGTTTAGATCCCTAAAGCGTGTGGCTCATGGGGATAAGGTTTTCTTCAGGTGGAGCATGTTCTTCAATTCTGCATTGGACATGGCCTTGTATGTCAGGCAGAGATCACCTTTGAGTAGGCGATATGCAACCAAGTACAACGGGAGTTTCTTCAGTCGAGCTGCATAGGGCATCTGTTTGAGGCCATTAATCCTCTTGGTGAGGTACTTCTGTGGTCTTTCCAGTTGTTGTAGGTGTCTTGTAAGGTACATCCCAAATGGGGCATTGTACTCTAAGATGGGTCTGATGAGTGATGAGTACAGGGGCACAATGACCTCTTTTGATCTGGATGCAAACCCTTTTGTGATTAGGTGGGCCACATAGAAGGATTTTCTAACCACTTTGGCAATTTGATTATCAAAGGTGAGATTACTATATACTTAGGTCCCCAGATCCCTTATTACATCTTCCGTATTTAGGGGACTACCATCTATGTTTTTCTTTCACACCTCCTGACCAGCCAGCCAGACAACTAGCTGAAAACCATTTCCCTTCGAAATGGACTCCCTTACCTAAACCTCCAGCTGCAGTTGTGTACAGCAGGAGATCATTAGATGATATCCTATCATCCTGGCATAACATTATCCCACTGAAATGCTCAAAAATACTTAAGTCCTCCTTAACCAACTTGATAACCCTCACCTGAAAGATGTTTTTTCACCTTACTTGTCAACATATTAGCTAGAGTGATGCAAAATACCCTAACAGCCCTTCTGCTCTGCTTGCAAAAATCAAATTCAAAAGCTTCTTACTTGCTGCTAACTGACACTAACTAAAAGAGAAGTCCTAGTAAACATTCAAAAACAAAAATGTGCCAGAGGCAAGCCCATCATAGCAAACATATGTTACTAATCATAACCAGTAAAAATAAATATATAAAAATATCCTTATATATCATTGGTTTAGGATATCTTTTCTTTTTAAAAAACGCTTAATACTAATATGTTCATTCAGGCATGGTGTTGTCCAATACTCTCAGCCTGACCTGCCATTTAAACTCTTCGTTTTTTGTCCCCAATAAATACATTTTGGTCTGCTCCTATCTTTAAACCACCAATGATATGGAATAAATATATCTTAAAAATATTGATACATACTTTTGAATGTTTGCATAATGTATTATTCATATCCTCTTACTTTATTGCAGAACAAGTTCATGTTTGTAATATAACAGTTTCCAATTAGTGTTGCCTATGCAGAAACTTAGACATCTCAAGCATGCAGCAGTGTAAATCTCATTAGATATGTTGCAATTGAGTATAAAATCTATTCCTTATGATTTATATATTTGATTCAAAAGAACAGATGCCACATCATACATGTTCCTGTGACATATGTATAAGGCACATCTATAAATAATTACTAAATTACCTTTACTGCTTACCCTGATCCTTGATTATGTTCACCATATTTTGCAATATCCTGCTAGTGCTGTAAACAAAGTCTGGTTGCTGCCTTATAGTTTTAATCAGTTTTGGAATATCCTTCCTATTTCTCAATTTATTTAATAATAAATTACAAAACTAAAACAGGCACCAGTTTCCTGGTTTATTCAGGTACCTTACCTCGATTTGGTTGTTAAATAATTTAATAAGCTTCATTTAATCTGCATCCACATAGTTCAGATGATATTGCCTTAAAATTATTTCTCCTTTTTGCTTTCTGACAATATGTTTGTAAAGTTCTGCAATGGTATACCTGCCATCAAAACTGGATTGTAATACTCAGTTCTTTTATTTATTACTTTATTTCATTCACATTTATTTTTGTCTCATGGACTTTGCTGGCTGTGGTTGGATTGTCATGTTATACATTGTTTCAGCCATGCAGCTCTCCTTACTGGCATGTCATTTGGTGTTATGTGGTTTATTTTACAGTCAGGGTACCCTATGGGTCTCTGTCCTTAGCCTGTATTGGTTAGATTATATCTTTCATATCTGTCTTTTTCATCTGAGGTGTTTTACAGTCCATAATCAGATGACTTAAAATTGAGTAAAATTATTGCAAGTGTGACTAAATTGACCATTTTGGCACAGGAAAATAATATGCTGATAAATACATCAAAAACTAAGCACATCATTTGGGTGATATAAATTGAAAGATGAAAATTTAATATAGCACACAGTGATCAGAACTGTACATTCATTTATGGACCTGGGTATATAGGTAGAACCAACTTTAAGCTTTTTCTAATCATATCAACTGATTGGTTTGTGATAGTTATATAATTTTAGGTTAAAAAGATTTATAAAGTTTAGGAAATCAGAAATGAAGTACTTGGTTTGTTAGTTACATTAGACCCAAACCTGAGTATGGAATAACAATATGGAAACTTTGTAAGATAAAAGAATAAGTCAGCTGGAAAGAGTACAGCAGAAATGTACCAATGGCATCCATGGATGTGAAATTTTAAGTTATTATGAAAGACTAGTATAAAACAAAACCAAAGCACGGAACGCAAGACAGAAGAGACAAATGTTTCTAGCATATTCTATTATGAAAGACTAAAATATCTGAACTTGTGCAGTGTCTCGTATAGATATTTAAGAGGAGACCTTTGGGTATGGAGGACATTTAGAAGCAACTTTTTATGAGAATGTGTGGGGTAATCAAAAAGTAGTAAAGAATCATCAGACACCCTATTTAGAAGATAGATAAGTCAGTAAGGAAAGGAGAGTAGTACTGGGGAAATTAAATTCATTCTCAGGGATGGCTAGTCGCAGCATGCATTTGCTATGTGCTTCTACAGTCACCGCTTCACCTTGTGCTATCATAGGACACTGGGTGCATCTACCACATTTGTATGTCCCTAATTTATAATGATTAGTCCTAGATGAAAAAATTTCTTTCTATCAATGCTACTAGCCGTTCCTCATGTGAATGTATGGGTCTGGTATATATAGCTAAGTGTGGATCTAGTTCCACTTTTTATATTGGTAAAACAAAGAGAAAACTAAAGAGATGAATATATGAGCACACTAGGGACATTTGTAACCAAAATGTTAACACTGCTGTATATAAACACACTTTGGTTTGTGACCAGGCTGACATTTCTTTTTATGTGTTAGAAGAAATTCCCTGTGATGTGAGAGGTGGTCAGTGGGAGACAAGAACTGAGTATCCCAAGTTATATTGGCAGATTATCCTTGAAGCTTACAGGGAACCTGGATTAAATGAGAATGTTTCCCATTTACCTGTCCTGAAGTTAAGGGCAGCAAGACTGTAATGTATAAATTGTGCAACATTTATAAAAGTCTTTAAAAAACTTTTTTACAATTTTAATAAAATTATTATAAATTTTAGACAGTAGCATTTAGGGTAATAAGGTTTAGGTTTATAGTTTTATACATGGTTTTAAATAAGAATGCATGGCAGTTTACTTTAGTGCTGTATTTACATGGAGTCCAATATGCTTCCATTTGTTCTGTCTCTCTAAATATTTATTAAATTAATAGCTTTTGAGTCTATTAATTATTCAAGTTGACTGTAGATATAAATAGGGGATTGATTTTATTTCCGGAATACCAAAAGTGCTTGCCTTTTATTCGCTTGGGATTATTTGTGGCTATACACCTCCTGGAGTTGTTTGAATCCTCGGTCTTTGGAGTGTTTTAGTGACTGAGGGTGCCCCCATTTGATTTACGTTTATTAGATCAACAAAAATACTTACAAAAATAGATGTGATAAAAGCAATGCACAGTATTAGAACAGATTAGGATCTATCATGCACTATCGCAAATAAACTAAAAATCTTAGCACAAGTGGGAAAACTTAGAAGATATGCATATATATCTATATATATATATATCTATATATATATATATATATATATATATATATATGGGTCTACTTTGTTTCATTGAAAGCTCATTTCAATTAATTTGAATTCACCCTGACCAAATCGCTGAAAGCTCAAATTGCTGAAAACTTATTTCACCGAATCACATTTCTCCGAAGTGAAGTACTGGCACTGTGTAGAGTCCTGTAAGACAATTAAAATGTATATGCCCTTTTCCCCACTGTAGTGCATTCCTGGAGTTAGTATATATAGTTATGGGTGGTGAGGGGCACAGCCCCCCACCTAGTTTGGTTTTATATTATATTTCACCGAAAGCTTCAAAACAATACATTTTAAGCCGTAGACATTCATAGTTACAACACCAATGACTAACAATTTCCAGAAGACAGTATGTACCCAAACTAACTGGGGGGGCTCCACACCCCCCCATACCTCTCCCCCTAACTATATATACTAACTCCAGGATCTCACTACGGGCATATACCTTTTACTTGCCTTACAATACTCTACACAGTACCAGTACTTCTCTTCAGTGAAATGAGTTTTCATAATTTGAGCTTTCAGTGATTTGGTCAGGGTGAATTCAAATTCAGTTAAATGAGCTTACAATGAAACAAAGTAGACCTATATATGTGTATATATATATATATATATATATATATATATATATATATATATATATATATGGGTCTACTTCATATGATAGAAAGTTCATTTGATAGAAACTCATTTGACTGAGACCATAACACCGAAATTTCAAAACACTGAAAACCCATTTGACTGAAAACTCATAACACCTAAACATGAAATTTCTAGGATTATGCCCTTTTCCCCACTGTAGTGCGATCCTGGAGTTAGAATATATAATTAGGGGGGGTGTGGGGGGAAGAGCCCCCCACAATGGGGGGGTGTGGGTGGCGGAGCCCCCACATACTTCAGTCATTTTAAACCATACACATGGATACTTATAACTGCAATGAATAACTCTTTGCAAAAAACAATACAACTATGTGAGGGGCTACACCCTCCACACCACCCAATGTGGGGGGCTGTGCCCCCCACCCCCCAACTACATATTCTAACTCCATGATTGCACTACAGTGGGGAAAAGGGCATATACATTTCAATGTAATGTTTAGGTGTTATGAGTTTTCATCAGTGTTGTTAAGTGTTATGGTCTCAGTCAATCAATCAAAGCTTCTATCAAATAGATTATACACACACACATATATATATATATATATATATATGTGTGTGTGTGTGTATGTAGGAAAACAAATAAGCAGCAATATTTATTGATGACCCAAATGTTTTATAGAGAATTAGGAAACCAGTAAAAAGGGAAGTGAAAGACAAAAAAAATAGACATATTTTAGAGAAGTATGTATGAAAATCCTATGTAAGCCATGGTGGTGCAGAGGTAGTGTTGTTGCCTCACAGCAAGAGGTTCTTCCATTCACATTGCTGCAGTCACCTTCTGTGGGTAGTCCGCTGTCCTCAGTCAGTGGCCCGAATACCAAAGAGCTGGGCTGGCGTCGGTCATTGAAGGTTGAGCATCGAGCTGGCACCCATAAAAATCTACTGCCAATCATTAGCAGACCGGAGTTCAGCTGAACATAACAAAGATGCTAAATGGATAGAAGTAAAACAAAAATTAAGTTTAAAGCTACAGGATATGAAATGCGATGAAGTAACAACCAGAGAGATTGAAACAAAGTTAAGAAAAGCCTCTAATTGAAAACCCCCAGGCCCAGATGTAGCAGCTAACTTCTGGTTAAAAGTATTAACATCTTTGCACAGAGTTAGCTATGAGTAAGAACTATTTATATGCGCACCCTGAACAAACAACCTGGCAAACAACATGAAAAACAATGCTTCAACTTAAGAGACCAATAACTTGCCTTCCGATGACGTATAAACTATACACTGGAATTGATGCTGACAGAGTTTATAGTCATTTAGAAGAAAAATCAATTATGGCAATAGAATAAAAGGGCATTAAAAGAAAGTCATATGGAACAAAGCATCATCTGTTGTTAAATAAAGTCA
Organism: Protopterus annectens; assembly: GCF_019279795.1. Classification (NCBI taxonomy): domain Eukaryota; kingdom Metazoa; phylum Chordata; order Ceratodontiformes; family Protopteridae; genus Protopterus; species Protopterus annectens. Next base: position 733,771,730 of record NC_056750.1, on the reverse strand, counting down.
TAGTGGAGAAATGTAAAAAGGGGAAGAATCAAAGTATGGCATGGATTGACAATAAGAAATAAAATTTCATGGAATCCCACTTTCATGGATAAAGAGTGCTTAAAAATGTATAAGATACACCATGCCCTGACATTACATTGATCAAGAAACAGTGGCAGACCACTTGGAGATTAGACTGTGCCAGGCTTGTTTTTGGTAAATGGTGTAACTATAACATGCTGTCAGATCCTCCGATGCCCGCTACCGCTAAAAAGCGTAAAGATAAATCTTTAAAGTCTAAGCAGGATGAGTCGTCCATTACGGACGTCGGTTCTTCGGAGCCTCCGGTTGCACCGGTGGATCCTGTTGGGGGTTCGGCTGAATCCCATGGGGAACCTTTAATTTTACAGGAGTTGGCCTCTCAGGAGTTAGGCCCGGCTGAGGGTGCTTCACAGGTGTCTGTAGTTCCATCTTTACAGAAGGTTATTAGGCCTTCTATTTCGGTGTCTAAAGTTCATGCTAAGGCCAAACCTTGTCTTGCTGGCCCAGGTCATGGTTCTAGCTCTCCAGCCCCTGTTCCTAAAAAGCATATGTTAAAAATGGCTGAGGACTTGATTACTTTGATCAGGGGTTCTATGCCCCCCCCCCCAGAAAAGAGATCTAGGGTGGAAACACATTTAGAAGAGATGGATCATTCCTCGGATTATTCTGATTCCTCGGTTGAGGAAATTCATGAATACCCTTCTTATTTGGATTCGGATGCAGAGGATTCCTCTCCTTCTGCTTCTCCTCCAGAGGATTTTTCTTTTTCTGAGACTTTACATTCCATGAGGGAGCATTTCAAGTGGGAAGGTCAGGATTTTTCTGATTCTCGTAAGCGGCTCAGGGAATTTTTGTTTCTGACACAGCATAGGCCCTTGGCTATTCCTCCTGTCTTAGATGTTGTTCAGGATGTTTTTTCTGAATCTTCCCTTAATCCTGATTCTTTACTTCCTGCCCCTGTTAAGCCAGACAGATATTATAGAGTGCCTGAAGCACATAAGTATTTGTACAAAATTCCTAGAGCTGATCCAGAAACTATTACTCAAGGCCCGAAGGGTATTAAGGCCTCGGTGGCTAAGAATCCTGTTCCTTTGGATAAAGATTCTAGGGCTTTGGATAGATGGGGGAAAAAAGTGTATACCTCCTCTACGTTAGCTATGAGGGCTTTGAATTGCCAATTTCATATGCTGAAGTATCAGAATTTTTTGTTAAGCCAATTGCAATCTAAGGTGGATGCTTTATCTGAGGGTATAGAGTGTAAAGAGCTTCAGGAGTTGGTTCATGCATCAGATCAAGTTGGCAAGCACTCTTTGCAGTGTGGTTTTGATGCTCTTCAGGCTGCATCCCGGGTGGCTGCTACAGGTTCAGTTATTCGTAGACATGCCTGGCTTAGGGATCAAAATTTGTCAGAGCATGTTAAGGCTCGGATTTTGGATGCTCCTCTTCAAACCGAAGTTCTTTTTGGTCCTTCTGTGGAATCTGTTTTGAAAAAGATGGAAGATAAGGCTAAGTCTATGCAGACGGTCAAAGATTTTATGCAGGTGCAGCCCCCTAGGTTTAGTAGAAATTGGCCTGCTAGAGGATGGTCTTTTCCTTCTTCGTATTATCAGTCTAAGGGCAGGTCTAGGCGTGGTAGAGGCAGAGCTCACGCTCAGGGTTCTTTCAGACCTAGGACTTGGAGTTCTCCTGCACAGTCTTCTGGTGAGGGCAGGGGTCAGCCTTTTCGTAAACAGTCCCAATGACCGGTATCTTCCGCTGCCAGCTCCTTCTCTACTGGCAGCTCCTCTAGGAGGAAAGTTGGGACTTTTCAAACAAAACTGGCATTTGGTCACCCAGGACAAATGGGTGTTGGATATAATAAATCACGGCTACAAGTTTTATTTTCACACTTTTCCTCCTTTCAAAGGCATGCCGGATGTGCCTCCCCAGCAAAGGATGGAGGCTCAGGTACAAATTTCTTTACTTTTACAGATGGGGGCAATTCAGGTGGTCCCTCCATCACAAATAGGCCTAGGTTTTTATTCCCGTCTATTCCTAGTGCCAAAGAAAGGAAACACTTGGAGGCCAATACTGGATTTGTCCATTCTCAATACCTACCTAGACATTCCAAAGTTCAAGATGTTAACATTACAACAACTTCTGCCTATGTTGGGCAAAGATCACTGGATGGTAACCCTGGATCTCAAAGAGGCCTATCTTCATATTCCTATCAGGCCCAGCTGCAGGAGATTCCTGAGATTTCGGGCTGGTACTTCTCACTATCAGTTCTCTGCATTGCCCTTTGGCTTATCTACTGCGCCCAGAGTGTTCACAAAAGTTCTGGCTCCTGTAATTGCTTTTTTCAGACAGAGAGGTATACAAATTTATCCTTATCTGGATGATTGCCTGATTCTTGCTCAAAACAAAGACAAGTTACTACAACACCTCCAGTATGTAATGACAGTTTTCAGGTGCCTAGGGTATTCTGTGAACGAAATAAAGTCTAGTCTAGTACCCTCTCAAGACATGTGCTTTCTGGGTGTGAGACTGAATACAGCTTCTCAGATGGCTTTTCTGACCCCGGACAAACAAAGAACTCTTCAGCTATATTTCCAACAGTTATCAGTAATGTCCAGGCTGACTGCAAGGACAGTCCTTCAGGCCTTGGGGTACATGGCATCTTGCATTCTAGTACTTCCCAATGCCAAACTGCATATGAGGAAGCTACAATGGTATCTCAAAAGTGTGTGGACTCAACACTGCCATGATTTAGACACTGTCATTCGGATTATACCTTGCATCCAGAAGGAATTCTTGTGGTGGGCTCAGGAATGTCACCTGAACAAGGGACTCTCTGTGATCCGACCAGAGGCGAATCAGATCCTAACGACGGATGCCTCGGACTTGGCTTGGGGAGCACACTTCAATGGGAAATGGGTACAAGACATGTGGCCTCCCAAACTACTACATTTGCATATCAACATGAAGGAGATGTTAGCAGTCCAATTTGCTTTGATGGCCTTCAAGGATCTACTTCAGCCGGGACAGGGGTTGATTCAAACAGACAACACAACAGTCATGTGGTACATCAACAAGCAGGGGGGGACCCATTCCTACCCTCTTTGCAGACAAGCAATGATTTTGTGGGAAACTGCTCTGTGTTTGCAAATCAATCTTCAAGCACGGTTTCTGCCAGGGGCACAGAACTCCCTAGCAGATGTATTGAGCAGGCAGATGGTGGATCCCCACGAGTGGAAATTGGATCCTCAGGTATTCAAACAATTGACCGTGGCTTGGGGAATTCCAGACATAGATCTGTTCGCTTCTCCACTGAATTTTCAACTGCCAAAATTTTGCACAAAGATGTTCCACCCAAATGCTTGGAAAGTGGATGCTCTATCTTTCAGTTGGAACAACCTTCACGTTTATGCTTTTCCCCCTCTGCCTCTTCTTCCCAAGGTACTCTTGAAAGCCAGGCGGGACAAGCCTTGCATGATTCTAATAGCACCAGATTGGCCACGTCAGCATTGGTACCCTCTGCTGAGGAGTTTAATTCAGGAGCCTCCTTGGCTTCTGCCACAGGTTCCTCATTTGTTATCCCAGTCAAACAATCATTTTCTCAATGTTCGGGTGCAGTCCCTACATCTGACAACCGGGCGTTCGGTGATGGAGCGGTGGGGTCTCAGCTTCCTCAACAGGTTTTAGATGTCATTTTGGAAGCCAGGCGGCCTAGTACTAGAAAAGTTTATGCTGATAAATGGAAGAGATTTTTTCTTTGGAGTGCAGCAAAGGGTTTTGATGTTTCAGTGCCTAATTTGAGTTTTGCACTACAGTATCTTACTGAATTATTGGACAAGGGTTTGTCATTCTCTTCTGTGAAGGTTCATGCTGCAGCCATTTCTGCTCACTATGATTGTGACCCTCCTTTATTTTCTCACCCTTTGTTCAAACAATTTCTTAGAGGGGCAAAGAATATAAGACCCCCACGTAGAGCTCCCACTCCTTCCTGGGATCTCAATTTTGTGTTGGAAAAGCTTACTTTACCTCCTTTTGAACCTGCAGCTACGTCTGATTTGAAGTTTTTGTCTTGGAAGACTGCTTTTTTGTTGGCCATTACCTCTGCTAGGAGGGTACTCTGAATTGCAGGCACTCATGGCGGTTGAACCCTTTTTGATATTTCATAAGGATAGAGTTTCTTTGCGAACTAACCCTACTTTTATGCCTAAAGTGATTTCTAATGTGGCCTTGAACCAGTCTATTCATCTGCCTACTTTTTATGCTGATCCCCAAAATAAGGGGGAAAAAGTCTTGCATTCTTTGGATATCCACAGGCAGTTACGTTACTATTTGAGCAGAACTAAGGAGTTCAGACAGACTCAACAGTTATTTGTTTCTTTTGCTTTGGGTTCACAAGGGAAAGCTGTTTCAAAGCAGACTATTTCAAAGTGGATTGGTCAATGTATTGCTTTTTGTTATTCTCATCATGGAAAGGATGTTCCTGCGGGTATCAGACCTCATTCTACTAGGGCTACTGCCACATCTACTGCTTTTTTGAGGGGTGTAGCTACTAAAGATATTTTGGAAGCAGCTACTTGGAGTTCAGTACATACTTTTACTAAGCATTACCATCTCCCTCTTTATTCCAAGTCCAGGGCTGGGTTTGCCACTGCAGTTTTTCAGGGCATGTTAGCAGCTCCTAGTACTATTTAGTTTGCCAGCCTCCCTTGTCCTTTGCTTTGGGATTCTACCCACAGGTTATGACTGCAGCAATGTGAGACGAAGAACATAGTACAGTTTTGTACCTACCATAAATGTAGATGTTCGAGGATCTACATTGCTGCAGTCCAATTATCCCTCCCTCCTTCCCCTCTGTATATATATATATTTATTTTGTGGTTGCTGTGGTTTTTTCTTTTAGGATTATCTTTATTTCCACACTGGGGGTGGTTGGGTGTTTACTATTTTGGCTTAGGCCTTCTGACATCTGGGGCAAGAAAGACTGAGGATATGGCGTCGGTCATGCGCTTAAGTACTACGACGTACTGACGTCAGCTCTAGGTGACAATGACCGACGCCAGCCCAGCTCTTTGGTATTCGGGCCGACCGAGGACAGCGGACTACCCCACAGGTTATGACTGCAGCAATGTAGATCTTCGAACATCTACATTTATGGTAGGTACAAAACTGTACTTTTTCAGTGTTTTGAAATTTCAGTGTTATGGTCTCAGTCAAATGAGCTTCTATCAAACAAACTTTGGATCACATGAAGTAGACACATATACATATATATGTGTGTGTGTGTATGTAGGAAAAGTACAAAATAAGCAATTTATTGATGACCCAAGAATGTTTTATAGAGAATTAGGAAACCAGGTAAAAGGAAGTGAAAGACTACCAAAAAAATAGACATATTTTAGAGAAGTATGTATGAAAATCCTATGTAAGCCATGGTGGTGCAGCAATAGCATTGTTGCCTCACAGCAAGAGGTTCTTCCATTCGATTCTCGGCTGGAGCGCCTTCTGTGTGGAGTCTGCATGTCCTCCCCGCGGTCAAGTGGCATTCGAAAGACATGCGTAGAATGGGCGTGCCTTCATTGAAGGTTGAGCATCGAGCTGGCACCCATAAAAAATCTACTGCCAATCATTAGCAGACCGGAGTTCAGCTGTGGTGACCCCTAACTGGGAAAAGCTGAAAGAAGAACATTTATGAAGATCCTATGGAACATAACAAAGATGCTAAATGGATAGAAGTAGTAAAACAAAAATTAAGTTTAAAGCTACAGGATATGAAATGCGATGAAGTAACAACCAGAGAGATTGAAACAACGTTAAGAAAAGTCTCTAATTGAAAAACCCCAGGCCCAGATGTAGCAGCTAACTTCTGGTTAAAAGTATTAACATCTTTGCACAGAGTTAGCTATGAGTAAGAACTATTTATATGCACACCCTGAACAGACAACAACCTGGCAAACAACATGAAAAACAATGCTTCAACTTAAGAGAACAATAACTTGCCTTCCGATGACGTATAAACTATACACTGGAATTGATGCTGACAGAGTTTATAGTCATTTAGAAGAAAAATCAATTATGCCAATAGAATAAAAGGGCATTAAAAGAAAGTCATATGGAACAAAGCATCATCTGTTGTTAAAGTCATAGTGGAGAAATGTAAAAAGGGGAAGAATCAAAGTATGGCATGGGTTGACAAGAAATAAAATTTCATGGAATCCCACTTTCATGAATAAAAGAGTGCTTAAAAATGTATAAGATACACCATGCACTGACATTACATTGATCATGAAACAGTGGCAGACCACTTTACAATTAAGCCATGATAAAGGACAAATTATTATCCCATGCATAAAAAAAATCAAAAATGGACATTCCAGGGTGACTCTAGGTTGTATTAAAGAAAACAGATCCTTGCTTTGTGAAACAGACCCAGGAGAACACAATGTCAAAGCTTCATAAACAATGGGAGGAACAAATTAATTCCCAGGGCAGTGATGGATAATGTGGTCAAGGGGGCTGGGCATAGGATAGGGCCAATCCTTTAATATAAGCTATATACTTCTTGTAACTACTTAATTATGGTCAATAAACTTAGGCAAATATAAATTTAATTTCTCAAGTGTTACGAAAAGAAATTGGTGATGTAATAACTCAGAGGCTTAAAAAGTAAATAAGGGAAAGTAAGGTAAAGATAAAACTGCAGAAAATGTGGAAGAAAGGAACGGTAATGTATAAGTTGCATAGTATAGAGCTCCAAAGCTGCAAAAAAAGAATAATAAAGTAAAAATATTTGACCATTGCACAAATGAAGCTGGTGTACCCGACCAGTGAGCAACAGGGAGAGGGGAAAGCAATGAATGAGGATGCTGAGGTAAAAAGATTGGGACTTAAGTATGGGGCTGGCATGCAATGTATTATGAGGAATACTTGAAGGGGATAGAAAATATTTTAAAAATAACATGCTAAGATTAAATGTTGCACATGCAAGACCCAAAAAATATTGATGGGGTAGAAGTGGTGTGAGCATAACCAAGCACCAAAGAACATAATGGTTATCTCAGAGGGTAGGGCCAAAGGAAAGATTATGCCAAATATCAGCAACTGGAAAAGCAGGTAGGAGGAATGGATACCATCAAGAACAGTGCTGTTAAATACCAGTAGCATTGGAGGTTCATCAAGTTCTGTTACAAGAAGGTGCATGAAAATGTGAGTCAGGTTCTTAGGTAAGGAAAATGTAATGTAAATAATGAGACTGTTTCAAACACAGGAGCAACATGTATCAGGTCATATAGTGAGATTGATGTGGCCGCAGTGGTGCAGCGGTTAGCATTGTTGCCTCACAGCAAGAGGTTCTCCTATTTGATTCTTGGCTGGACCGCCTACTGTGTGGAGTCTGTATGTCCTCCCCATGGTTGAGTGGTGTCTAAAGACATGCAGGTAGGTGCGTCCTTGAATGGGTGTGCTTATTTGAAGGTTGGGTATTGGGCTGGCAACACGGCACTGTAAAAATCCACTGCCAGTCATTAGTGAACTGGAGTTTTGCTGTGGCAACCCGTAACCAGTGAAAAACCAAAAGAGAGAGGATGCAGAAACAGAAAACAATGACAATGCGGTGGAGATGGGCTAAATGGAAGGAGAAAGAAGATAAAGGAACAATGCAAGGATTACTAAAGGAGTCAATTCAGGGTGATGTGAAAATAGGGACAAAGTGGAAGAGTGCTGGTTGGATATCATCCAGGTCACTCTCAGGGGGAAAACATGAGCACGAAAGGAGAGAGCTGGAAGGGAGAGCACGAGGTGGAAGAAATGAAAGAGGTAAAATTATTATGGACCAAGAAATTCAATAATGATATTAGAGGCACTGCTTGCTAACAGTGACTAGACAAGAAATAGAAAGAAGAAGCCAGGAAGTGATGTACAGCGGATATGGAGACTAGATGTAGAATATTTAAAATAGGATGTGATAATCATAAATAGACTTAAGGAATTCTGCAGAGCTATTTTCAAACAGGAATGGAGAGGAGTCTCAGAATGGCACTGAGGAATGATTGTAGTTGGTTATATACTGGTAGATGGACAGAGAAAAGTTGTATGCAGAGGGGATAATGGATGAAGATTATGGCATGATTGAAGTATTTAAATTCTGAGCACACAATACTGATGAACACTTCAGTCATTCATATTACAGAAAAATCAATATTAATAAACCTAGAAAAGAATGCAAAAGTAAAACAATTTACATTTGTGATCATTAGAACAAAAGCATTCCATAACACCAGACCAAATATGTGTTCATAGTGGTAGTGTTACATAAAGGATGTTTTAAGGGAAGATGTAAGGATAGGGGAAGGGTTATGCTAAAACTAGCATTAGATTTAGCACAAATTAGAGAGCCCCCCCTGCACCATCTTAGTAATTCATAATAATAATAGTCCTAGACCTTACCTCAAAAAGACATCACGTAATACAACCACTATACAAAAGAGGTTCAGACCCACAAATATACACCATCACACACACTCCATTCTAGCTCTGTCCTCTTACTTAACTCTTACCCACATGCATCCACACCCACCACACATTGAAAATATCCCCTGAGCTGACCCTTCCCCTAACGGTACACAAACATACATGTACCCCTTGAAAACAAAAAAAAGCACTCTTCTATTCTGACAATACTACTATTCAGTCTGAAGGTTGCTCTATAAACACATCCTATTTAACATGGTTGGAGAAACATATGTTCCACTAAGACTTAAGGATCTGGGTTAAGATAATGATTGGCATATACAAGATGGAGAGAAATGCTGAATGGCCAGATCGACTCACTCTTGAGTTCTGTAAATTGGGAGGGGAAAATGTCATGGGTCTTAATACAACAGGGTAAAATAGCTTTGTGAATGAGTGGATAGAAGAAAAAAAATGTAAGACCTGCTAGACTTTATGAAAAGGAAGAAACCAATAGAAAAATGGAAAGGAGAGGGGGGATTACACTCAATAACTTGAAGAAAGCCTTTGATATTGTGAGTTAGGAATTCTTATGGAATATACCACAACAAAGGCATGTAGGAGAAAAGTTAATGCATTAAATAAAGGCCATATATGAAAACTCATAAATTGAAGTACTCCTAAATGGATGAGGATATGAAGAGGCAAGGATAAAGAGGGCATAGAAGGGTGTTTGCTAGACCCAGGCCTGTTCACTCTTTTAAAGGAGGATCTGTAAATGGAAGTCAGACATAATTTAGCATTACTTGAAGAAAAGGAGGTGAATAAATGTCAGTCTATTTTATACTGTAGACAACTGCATGTTACTGTCAGAGGATGTGATTGCAGCAATGGGAATTATAAGAGAGATATTCAAAATGTTTAGATAAATGGTGGGACTCTGGTACAAAATGGTCATAATACTGGGAAAAAAGAAGAGAAAAGGAGAATGTATAAGATAAAAGAGCCAGAGTTCCTTAAGTACTCAAAGACTGTATGTTGGGACCATGCTGAGTGAGAGTCAAAAGGGAGTAAGGGGGCAGAGACATGGAGAAAACTGAAGAGAAAGAAGATAAGTAAAGGTGTACTAAAGAGATGGTGAGATTTAATGTAGCAAAGATGCTGTTACTACAAATAATCTTTTGTCTACTCTGCCACATTCAAACAGGCTCTACTGACAAAAGGGTAGGGGGCAGAGACACGTGGAAAACTGAAGATGATAAGGGCCAGTAAAGGCAAGAGGAAAAGAATGAACAAGGGAGAAATGCGAATGACTAGGAAAGGGCTCGGGGCTGTGCCATTAGTCACTGGATAGAAACTGAAGAGAAAGAAGATAAGTAAAAGGGAGTAAGGGGGCAGAGACATGTGGAGAAAACTAAAGAGAAAGAAGATAAGTAAAAGGGAGTAAGAGGGCAGAGACACGTGGACAAAACTGAAGAGAAAGAAGATAAGTAAAAGGGAGTAAGGGGGCAGAGACACGTGGAGAAAACTGAAGAGAAAGAAGATAAGTAAAAGGGAGTAAGGGGGCAGAGACATGTAGAGAAAACTGAAGAGAAAGAAGATAAGTAAAAGGGAGTAAGGGGGCAGAGACATGTGGAGAAAACTGAAGAGAAAGAAGATAAGTAAAAGGGAGTAAGGGGGCAGAGACGTGGAGAAAACTGAAGAGAAAGAAGATAAGTAAAAGGGAGTAAGGGGGCAGAGACACGTGGAGAAAACTGAAGAGAGAGAAGATAAGTAAAAGAGAGTAAGGTGGCAGAGACATGTGGAGAAAACTGAAGAGAAAGAAGATAAGTAAAAGGGAGTAAGGGGGCAGGGATGTGGAGAAAACTGAAGAGAAAGAAGATAAGTAAAAGGGAGTAAGGGGCAGAGACGTGGAGAAAACTGAAGAGAAAGAAGATAAGTAAAAGGGAGTAAGGGGACAGAGACATGTGGAGAAAACTGAAGAGAAAGAAGATAAGTAAAAGGGAGTAAGGGGGCAGAGACACATGGAGAAAACTGAAGAGAAAGAAGATAAGTAAAAGAGAGTAAGGGGGGGCAGAGACATGTGGAGAAGATTTGTAAAGGAAATGAATGAAAGCAGCAGAAGAACCAGGATGCTTGAAGTCAGGTGACTGAAACCTCAAAAAATATGATAAACAGGAGGGTTAGGGGTAAAGATAAAGTAAAAAAATGAAGAAATTTGGAGAAGTAGATTAGATCAAGAGGAAGATTTGGTATGCAATGGAAAGGATGGTAGGGAAAGAACACCATAAGCCCAATCATGGAACTATTTGTTTCTCAGAGAGGCCTGGAAAACAACACAGAACTGACATGAGGACTAAGGAAACTAGTTAGGATGACATCCTGGAGGAAATGTAAGAACTTATAGGGGGAAATCTGTGAAATGGTAAGAGAAAGAAGGGACACAAATATGAGAAAGGAGTGGGAAAGGGATAAAAGATAGAATGGAGTTGCTATATGCAAGCAGAAGACAACTCAAGCAGTGCTGCACATGTAAAAAGTACAAAAAGCTGAAGATCACCGTCAGAAAATACTGCAGATGGTATACTACCGCCATGGCATTGGTAAATGAAGGCAGAAAGGAGGAGAATTGATTCTGGAGGTGTCGGGGTGAAAAGCCAGGAATGACGCACATGTTCTGGGGCTGAGAGTTGTCAAAAGAAGTCTAGAAGTAAAAATATGTAATTTATAGAGATATACTTCAAAATGAAGCAGGGAATGCTTGGGAATTCTGTATGTGGGGCATAAAGAAAGGGAACAGTATCTGAACAGAGAGAGATGAACATCATCAGATTGCTGAATATTGAAGATATAAAATGGCATCACTCAAAACTAGAAGGGGACAAAAACAGTTACTGGAGCATGAATTACTCAAGATCTCCCTGGACATAGGAAAAGGACTGTGGAAACTGACTAGAATGCGGAAAAAAAGGAAAACCGGCTGAGTGTCACGAGAGTGAAAATTATACTGGGTGAAAGGAATGGCTGAATCCAAAGGAAAACCGAAGTGTTTAGGGTACAGAATGGAGACTGGGTACAAAATGAAGCAGCCATCCCCTGATAAGATATGATGCTCTATGTATAAAAATTGCATGTTAATGTAATATACCATGCAGAGTTACTAAATGTAGAAAAAAGCCTTAGTAATAAGGCTTAATATGAGAAGATTGCATTATTTTCCCTTTGTGAGCATGTCAAATGTTTTTATTCCTCTTGAAAGGTAAATAAATTCCACTTTATCGGAGATGCCATTTTTAATTTCCAGAACTGACGTTTTTAAGTATAACAGTGGTTTGCCTGCTATGATTTGTTAAGATTTGATAAGATGCATATGGAGATAAGGAAACAGTAGCGGAAAAGAGCTTTGATGATTATTCCATTGAGAAGTGTAGTATAATTTTGCTGCATAGGAAAACCACAGCATAAAACATTGATAATGTCTAACAACCTACTATATGCAATGGTTTAACTATATGATTTCAAAGCAAATTCTTTTGGTTTACCATTTTCTTAAAGACAAATATAAAAAACAGTGAGCTAAAACATTCAAAAAAATCTTTTCCTGAATGGAAGCATTCCCCCAGAGAGCCCTCTTTGGGGGGAGAGGTCTACCCACCCACACGCAATACACTACCTTCATGGTTACGCCACAGAGAAGAAAAAGGCAAAACCCCAAAAAGCACATTGATTACTATACATTATGGTGAAATCCATTATGAACATAAATATTCAAACTAAATGCAGTCATCAGAAAAGCCACCAATGACCACTAGGTAAACTGTATGTAATTAAGTCTTAAAGCTCAGAAGTGATGCATTTGTAGAAGTTAACAGTGTTTTCAAGCAGCACAATTCATAGTTGCAGATATCCTCATTGCTATAAGTGCAGAATTAATGTATCTAAGAGGGGTGTGGTGGGACAAAGACACTCATGGGTGATGCAGAGCAGATCGGTCCAGTAAAAAATGTAGTTTTCTTTGTTGTTCCTTCAAATTTGGATGCTCTTTTCATCTCTGCTCATGGTTGAATTGCTAGATTTTCATTTAGTAGAGTTAAAACCATGTTTCATTCATGCTCCCTTAACAGCAATCATGTATAAGAACTATGACAAGCTACAATTTTCAACCAGATAGGATTTGTTATTAACACTTCTCTCATCCAAGCATGTCATAATTGTGCATTTAAATGTAAGTTATTTTCAAATTATAGGGAGTGCTTGGATAATGTTATATGAGGTACAGCTATTCCAGCCTCATACAGGAATTTGTCTTGGGCTTTGATGAATATCATAACCCCTTGTTAATTTCAGAATAATATAAATATGTGATGTTAAATCCTTTGTGCTGGTTTGTAAGCAATCACAGTATGCAGTAAAGTGAAATATTAGATGTTAGCCACAATAAAATTGAATTAAATGCTAGCGACCAGGTTTCCATGGATACAGTGAAGTAAACTTTTGGCATTACACAATTTATCATACGGTGCATAAATGACACCGAAAACAAAGTTAATTAAGAGGAGTAGATTTTAGAGGAGTGAGGTGCATATTAAAGTGGAAATGTCACAAGTTATCAGTAGAGACGCACTAGTTGCTTTACTGGGTTTGCATGTTGTCATTTTTCCTTGGTTGTATTCAAATCTAAATACATTACCTGATTTAGTAGTTACAGAAAAGTCAATTTAAAAACTGTGATCACAGATTCCGGAATACACGTTTGTATGTAAATAGCAGGGTTTAAGAGAGTTGGATTTAAAGTTTCTGTAAAAGTAGGACCAATCGATGCAGATGAGATTAGTGCTGGTAGGGAAATAGTGAGTTACACAGTGAAAACTGTAGCTTGGCTGGGTTTTTCTTGGAGCCCAAAAAAAAAATGTATTGTGTCTATATATATATATATATATATATATATATATATATATATATATAGATATATATATAGATATATATATAGATATATATGTATATATATAGATATATTTATATATATATATATATATATATATATATATATACACACATACAGAGAGAGAGAAAGAGAAAAAAATTTGAGTATTTAAAATCTGATTGCATGGAAAAATAGTCCACTGTATGTGATTCCACATGTATATACTTTTTTATTGCTCTTAAGGCCACCAATTGTGAATATATATATATATATATATATATATATATATATATATATATATGTTTGGCTGGGATGGTGTCCAGAATTTAAGGTGAATGAGTGTATGTGAGTGCTTTTGTAAGTTGCATGTGTGGGTTAGGGTAGGGAGCTGGAAGTATGAGTGTGAGTGTTGGATGTGTTGGTGTTTGTGGGTGTGTGTGTGCGCGCGAGGAATTGTAGTATGTCTGGGTGTGATTTTTTTTTTCATGTTTGTGCGATCTTAGAGTTGGTATATATAAGTAGGGGGTGTGTGAGGTGCAGGGGGGCTAGCCCCCCCATGCTTACCTGTAGTGTAGGGTTTTTTAGTTTGTGTGGTGTGGGAAGAATGGTGTGTATGGTGTATGCATGTCCGTGGTTGTGTGTTACGTGCTTTTGGGTTTTGGGATTGTGAGTTGTTCGCCTTTATAGTTTCCAGATACTGAAATTCGAGATTTCAGTATTTTGAGATTATAAAGGGGAACCATATATATATATATATATATATATATATATATATATATATATATATTCACATCAAGCTCTCTCTCTCTCTCTCTCTCTATATATATATATATATATATATATATATATAAAATGGTTTACTATCAAATAGTCGACATTCAAAATAAATCCCTACCTAAAATGTCAATGCGCATGTTTAAAGTGGAATGTTGAAAAGGTCAGAATGTTGCAGGCACAATTCCTTAGGTGAATTCTACCTTTCTCATCATCAGTAGATGGCAGCTGGACACAGCACATCACGTGATGTAACTATTATGCAGGATGGCAAGCCCCCCCACACCCCTTGCATATTACATATTCCAGCTCCGAGATTACACTACAGTGGGGAAAAGGGCAAATTTTATTCTCTGTGCTTTACCGCAATCTCTTGTCATAAGGTTGACCACATATGTGCAAATGCACATTGCATTTGCGGAACCAGGACTCGCACATATGAAGGTTCGACAACACAGATTCAGCCAACCAAATTTCAACATCCCATGGTCATCGAACCTTCACTCGCAATTTTGATAATAAACATATATATATATATATATATATATATATATATATATATATTTATTTATTTATTTATACAGAGAGAGAGAAGAAACATAAAAAAAAAGAAAAAAATCCGTAAACATCCTAGCATCAAGTAATGACAGATATCTTCCACTTAAACAAAGGTCTTCTATACACTGCCAACAAAAGGGGCCTCCTGACTTGCCTTTAGGGGACAGTTTTTGTAACAGTGCCTTAAAGAAGTTCACGTCCAGAATCTATTCTACACAATGGAGAAGGGACAAACCTTTTCCTGGGCTATAATCCAAAAATCTGCAAAGATTCTCTCATGGGATAGAGAGAAGTATTAGGAAACCCCAAACCCTGTTGACATGCTCATTTCTGAAAATTAAAGAATATTCATAACTTTGTGGCATTTGTGGCAATTAAACAGGTTTAAGGTTGCAAGCTGTGGGACTGGATAACATCAAGCCATAAATTCTGAGGATACCACGTATTCGGTCTCTGCCACAACTAGTAAGCCTGTTGAATGTTTTAACTATGACAGGAGGAAATGCATCAGGATTGACGGTCATGATTGCCACCTGTTATAAGAATGAGTACAAGAGAGTTTCCTTCAGATATGTAAGAATTATTTTCTTCACTCCGCCTATAAAAACCTAGTACAAGGTGCGATATTGGAAGCATCATTTAACATGATGCTCTCTGATTCAGTTGAAGGACTGTGGGTTACTCATGACCCCCAACCTAGGTTTGAGTTAATTGCCTTTGCAGAAATATTATAGGCTTTGTGAGGACTTGACATTACAGTTTTTAGTTGTACACTGAATGTCTTCGGAAATAAGAAATGACTGCCCTGAGCTCAAGATCTGCTGATGTAAGTCAAATGCCACCTATATTTGCAGAGAGATTTACGTTCACATTCTTGGCATTAAATCAAATATGTTGAAAGTGGGCTTAAGACTTTTATCAATTGATACTTTCTCATTTCTTGTTTATGATTCTCATGGGCAGGATATTAACAAACATCAAGCTTTTGGAGACCATACTGTTTGTGCTGTGAGGATTACATTTTTGCTTTTTGTTGATGGTGTTGTCTTTTTGGCCTCGAGTGATTGATGATTTCTAATGTACACCGAAGTGGTTCACTCCTGAAGCAACCATGATGAAACACCTCTGAATTATAAGCCATGGTTCAGTGTCAGAAAAGATAGATCTTATTTATTTAGATTTTATTTTACATTTGTTGACTGGGATAGTCTGACGGGATACATGTCCGTTTTCAGCAGAGGCCCAAGGAAAAAAGCTCCAATCTTACAAACAGATAAGGACAAGCAGGTTACAGTATACGCACAAACATATTGTATTAGCATACAAGTTACAATATCACATTTCAAGCCTATGAAGAATACAGTTTATATTCAGAAATATATACAAATATGTCAGTTTCTCTTATCAAACCTATAGGTGTAGCTTATATACAGAGTATCTGTAAAGATAGTTTCTCACCTTTTAGTGCAAGAGGTTAGTCGCTGTCAATAAAAAATTGTAAGGATATGGAAGTAGATGAGGCTTTAGTCAGGGTTAGAGCAAGGACATAACCAGTGAGTTTTAAAATACTGGGTTACATTTTTTTTAACGGATTACGGGAGGGGTTCAGAGTAAGGTCAGATGGGAGTGAATTCCAGGTTTTGCCTACTGAATTTGCAAATAAAGTTTCTCCAGATAGGTTGTTAGCTTTAACAGATTGAGCCAAAAGTTTTGTAGTGGAACGAAGTGGCATAGCGTTTTTGTAGGGATGGATAATATTTTTAAGGGGGGGGCGGTTTTCCTGGATGGTTTATAACCATGAATGCTACAGTAAGTTGATTATATTGAATTAGCCTGGGGAATTCTAGCCATCCTAAGAGGTTTAGGTTTTGACAGTGGTGTGTCCTGTAGGGAGTTCCTGTGGCAAACCTGGCAATTTGTTTGTAGTAGCAAGAGAGCTTGCTGAAATCAGTTTTGTTCAAGTTATTAAATATTGGCGAGGCATAGAGTAGAGCTGAAAGCAGATGGGTACAGGCAATGGCCGTCCTAGCTAGAGGGATGAGAAATGGTTTGTTTTTGTATAGGGAGCCAAGTTTTTTTATTAACGGTTTTAATAGTTTGGTTTACTTGAATATCATATTTTAGGTTGTCGTCTATTGTACACCCAGGAGTTTGGTATACATACAGGTTCATAGGTGTGTACTAGCTAATGGCCCTGGAGCCTTTACAAGCCTAGCCCATAGGATTACCCTGGTATCGTGCCACCTGACCTTACTTCCCAATGCCTCTGTTGAGTAGAGTCACTGGGGTGATCCCCGGGGTTAATTTTCTGTCTGGTGAGATTATGGTCCCATTGTTGGATGTTATAGTAAACAAAGGTGAGAGGATTTGCGAGTAGGGGAGAGCAGCAATGGCTTTGTTTTATTAGCGTTTAATATCAGCTGTGGAGATCTGTAGGGGTAGAGGCTGATCAAATCAGGGTGGAGTCGTCAGCATATTGTATACAGGTTGCATCTGGGATTACAGTGTGGAGGTCATTGATAAAGAGGGAGAAAAGAAGCGGACCTAATATGGACCCTTGAGGGGCACCGAGGGTAACGGGGAGAAGGATGGAGAGTTTGTCCTGCCAAAGGACAGCTTGCTGTCTTCCACTAAGATAAGATTGAAACCATTGTATGGCACAGTTGTTTAGGTGTATTTTAATTAGGATAAGTAAGAGTAGCTGGTGGTTATCAAATCAGAAATGAGTTTATTGTTAGGTCTAGGGAATTGGGACATTTACAAGTGTATGTAGTAACAGTATGGCATGTATTGTACTGGACTGTAATGGTAAAGCAAGAGGCCCTTCATATTATAACAACCTTGTAGTTTCTCTGACGCTATCCTTGGTTATGGCTGTGAGTTTTTGGAAGGGTCTGAAAGATTAAGATCATAGCTAAAAGTTATGGAAATAACATTCACCTACAGGTTACTGGGTTTACTTTATATGAAAGAATGAAGAGTCTGACAAACCAAGGTGATCTCAAAGTAAAGCTCATGGCTTCTTTGCTTGAAATAAGTCATCTGGGTGGTGTGGATGTTGTGTAAATATTCCTGTTGCACTTTCCATAGAAGGTTTGCCATGGCAAGATCCACAGGAGGAAAGTCCATGGCATAGTCAGGACATACTTGGGATATCACATCTCTTGGCTGCTGTTTGAATGCCATAGTCTCCCCCATGATGACTTAAGAACTGTTTCTAGACAAATGGAATTGTAGTTCACATTTATATTAATTAAATATTATTTATCCTACCACCTCTACAATAATCATCAAAACAGTTGAGAAAATAAATTGCTAGATGGTTATTGATATTCTTAGGATACTTTCCCTAAGGTTTTTATATGTTGTTATAGTTATCAGTAAGTTATTATCACAGTATTAATAAGTTAGCGTGTAGAAAGTGAAAATGAAATTCAAATATCTTACTGACTAAATTATCTCAAAAAGTTTGTGTGTATGACATTATACATCCCCAAATATAAACCCTCAGAACACGATAGCCCACTTGTTTAAAAAAGTACTCAGAATATTTTACTGAAATTCTATATGCACATAGATATATTAAAATATCTTCCTTTCTGTGTATGTGTGTATATACGCAAGCCTTTTTATATAATGTGTGTGTTTATGGTTTACATTTATGTTACAGACTTGCACAACATCAAATAGGAATTGCATGAATGCATCTACTTGAAATATTGTAAAGCCGTACCTTAATATCCTGAATAAATTTCAGTGAACAGATGGAGTCCGTTGAGCATGAGAAGTTGAGGTTTTGAAGTCTACTGCTGTATTTATGATAGCACCCAAGTCCCTATCATTTGATCTAGCTTTCAAACATTTTAAATTCATATGGTGGAGACCATATGATTGAGTTTTTGAAGCTTGAAGCTTTTGGAGAAAGATTGCGCTACAGTGATGATAGAGAAATTTACTCTCTTCCTCACTGTAGTGCAAACACTGAGTTGATATATATAATTTGCAAAGCCCCTTACATGGGTGGTGCAGGGAGAGCTTACCCCCCCCCCTACAACATTTTTTTTTTTTTGATGATCGAGTTTTCAGAAACTTAATCATATAGTCTTAACTGTATGAATTCGAATTTCGGAAAACCTGAACATCTGTCATAGACCCTTGTATACTTGGTGGTTTTGGGCTGTGTGAGCAGTTCGCTATAATATGGAAAAAAAAAAAACTGTGAATGTCGACCATTGCGGATAATTCCATCTGACATTTATACATTTTGGTATTCCCAAATGTTGCAAGCAGCGGTGATTTTTTTTTTTTTTTAAACAATGTTCTGTGATTCATTAAAATGAATGTAAACCTATATATAAAATATATATGTATATATTTGTGTGTGTGTGTATGTATATATATATATATATATATATATATATATATATATATATGTGTGTGTCTACTTCACATGACTGAAATCTCATTTGACTGATTTTCATTTGACTGAGACCATAATACCGAATTTTTAAAATACTGAAAACTCAGTTGACTGAATCTCATTAAACTGAATTGTAAGCCATAGACTTGGTGTGGGTTTTCCTTCTCCTGTGACTTCCTTGTGATAAAAAAGAATTACTGTAACTTAGAGTGCTGATTGTCAGAATACCAATAGTCATGGTCAAAGTAGTGTTTCTAAATGTGGTTATGTCTGTTTACATTTGTTATGGGAAGCATCTAAAGTAATATGAGAGATGTTTTGTGCGTTCCCAGTAGTAGTGGCAGTGTGTAGACTAAGGTAAGTAAAAGGTATATGCCCTTTTCCCCCACTGTAGTGTGATCCTGGAGTTAGTATATATAGTTGGGGGGTGGGGGTCAGAGAGTAGTCCCCAACCTAGTTTGGTTTATATCATATGTTTTCTGTTAAGATGGTATTGCAAGTAGTTTTTAAATTCTGGAAGGAGTTAGTCACTGGTGTTTTAAGTGTGCTTGTCTATGGTTTACAAGTTAGTATTTTGAAATTCAGCATTGTAAACTTTCACTGTAATGAGTTTCAGTCAAGTGAGTTTTCAGTATTTTGAAAATTAGGTATTTTGTTCTCGGTCAAATGAAAGTCAGTCAAATGAGATTCAGATGTGAAGTAGACCCATGTAAATAAAGAAATATATATATATATATATATATATATATATATATATATATATATATATATATATATATATATATACACACACACACACACACACACACACACACACACACACACACACACACACACACACACACATGTGCAGAGAAAAAACACTGAACAAACCAGAACCTGGACAAATTGTACATTATTACAGACAGTTTATCTGTGTACAAATCACATGCTTAATTCTGACAAAAATGAATCCAGTAAAATATAATTTGATTTACACACATGCACACTAGTTCTGCAAAGAGAGACTAATGATTTTCTAACTTTATCAGCTCTGTAGTCTGTCATTTTTATTTACAGATTTTCCCCAAATACAGCAATTATAACTACATTGTTCACAGTGTCTTTCTCCGATGTATTTGTCAGTAATGACTAACAATAATGATGACAATTTGCATATTTTCAAATTGTTACACACAAGCACAAGGTAGCCAAAGTATTCCAACTTAATTCACCCACAAACACATATTCACACTAGTCCTACAAAGCCAGATTTAAGACTGTATAAAAAATGAAATATAAGATCCTAAACTACTTTCACTCAGAGCACTTACCCAACCAGAAGTTATAAACCCTCTTTATTGACTGTGTATACCCTATATTGTTATGAAGACACTATTACATGTACATTATTCATAGCTTTGGATGAACTATATGAACTGTACAAAGATTGCAAGCATCTTACCATAAAAGCCAGGCATGAGTAGCACAGTTTAAATAAAAGACTATTAGGGGTATAGGAAATATTAACTATGTGATGATAAATGCAGAGTCAGTATGCACAATCTCTGTGGAAGTAAAAATCATTGGAATAATTCCACATTGAAGACAACTATCATTAATGCACAGGTTGTTGCTGACAAACAACCTTGCATTTCAGTACATTTCAGTACTTCATCTACAAATGTAGTTTCTGCCATTGAAGAATAAATAGCCTATGTTGTATTACAAAATGGTGTGCTGATGATGATTCCATAACATTTCCTGAACTTGACCTACTATGCAATAAGGACTGGCTGGCAATCAATGGCAACAGGTGTATAGCTGGTAGGCATCCAGGCCTGGATACCATTAAGGACCCTGGCCCAAATTATCAATTGCGCCAAAACAATGTCTGATAATGTAACTTGCTGAATATCGCATGGTATGTAAATGAAGGTAGAAAGATTCCAAACCTCTACCCTGACACATGAAACTACTCATTAACAAGTCAGTCCTATTGTCCTCTGTGCAGGAGTCCTTTACAATACACTCTTTTGAGAAGACTGTAGTAAAATAATATGCAACCGAGACTAAATAATGGAAGCTGAACATCAAATGGCTGTGATCATCATTCCAAATATTTCAGGCTATATGACTAGACAGATGTAAAAAACTTTTTGCAGTTTTTGGAGGCAGTAAATAAGTTACTGCCTAAGCATTTAACTAAAATGCAACATGCTTGCATCAAATTACACAATCCAGACCTATTAATGAATTAATACACTTTTAGTGCAATTAATAAAGCAAAACAGTTACTGACAATATAAATGCTGTAACTGCTTTTGTTCAACAACCCACAAGTAAGGTAAAATCAGAAATGTCACTTCATATACAATACCGCTTTACAGTTTTTTTGTGGGCGGGACTTGACCCTCAACCTTATGAGCAATGTTAAGGTAAGTTTCAAACACTTCATAGTAAACCATATATATATGTATATATATATATATATATATATATATATATATAGATACAGATATATATATATACATTCCCTGTTTGTCTATGCATGCTAATTGATGGGTGTCTGAGACTGACAATCACTGGGTTGGGGAACATGTGATTTCAGAGTTAGTATACATAACTGGCAGATTGTGTAGGGACCCCTCTACAAAAAAAAAAATACTTTTGCATGCTTTGAAGTTTTGTGATATCTTGAGCTGGAGCTGGCATGCAGAGTAAAGGACAGACCTCCAGCAACATAAAAGTTTGGAAGCTTCAAGTACATGCACATATGGAATATGTAGTCTTTGGTATGTAGTACATTAAGTATTTTCCACTGCATATTTAAAGGTAAGTTTCATGATCAGAGTCAAACTATGATCAACAGATGAGATGTCCAAGCATACCATGCATGACAGTTGATGTATCACACAAATTAGACCCCTAGTATTACATTAGTACATAATTCTGTTGGCTGGCATGAAATAAATTTTGTATTCCTCATTTAGATTGCTGTTAGTGTAACAACAACGTACAACAAACAAAAAATGATTCACCAGTTGTACATCAATGTATTTTTATCCTACTGTCAGTGTGACACTAACTGCTGTCTTGGTTGCTAGTGAAGTGTTTTAACCTTGGTACATGGTTGTGCTGCATGCAGTATTTTTTTAAATCCAAGCACAAGAAACAGGAGGGCACAAAGGCAGATAAGTTTTTGCATGGATCTATATGCCTCTATAGTATAATCTCAGTGCCAATAATTCACCAAAATACTTTTTAGCTCTTTGTGGCTATAGAACTTCCTTCTAGATTGCAAAATGTTTTAGGCAGAATTCACTTCAGTATAATCCACAAGGTAAATACACGCAAAAAAAGGCTTTATTAACACAAACGAAATAGGCTAGTGCTTTCACCCGTAGGCTTCCTCAGGCCAATAACATTAAACCAAAGGTATTCTCATTATATACAAGTTTCATTCCCCTTCATTCTGATGTCATATCCTATGTAAATTGATCCAATTAGTACTATTAAGAAACTTTTTAAAATATTTATATTTTATATATAGCGCTATAGCGTTTACTTCACCAAATTTTAAAATGCAAATACACTAAAATTACAAACATAAAATTTTTTAAACTTATACATATAAAATGTATAAAATGCATATGAAAATTGTACAAAAATATATAAAATATTTCTATAATTTGTAATACTAAATCGGTATACATGGATTCATATACAAAAACATAACAACTTGAATATATATGTTGACAGTCACATGTAATACATTTGTCATGTTAATAAAATATATAAATAAATAGGTATCTGTATATATATATATATATATATATATATATATATATATATATATATATAAAGCACCTTGTGAACTCACTAATGTCCCTATACAAAGATTTTCCTATAGGAGAATTTTCCTATAACGAAGTTTTATATATATATATATATAATATATATATATATATATATATATATATGTATTATTTCAAATTTCTAGCCTTTAAGCCATATATTGAGGGATACAAAACAGTTTTTAACAATGTTATATGATGAAACCTCTAAGATTCAAGATAACGTAAGTTATTGGCTTGTCACATTAGACGTTCAGTCTCTCTTTACATCTATACCCAACAAAGAAGGAATAGAATGTATTCGTAGATGCTTACAGAGGGATGAGACCTATACATATGCTGATATAGAAGTGATATGTGATTTGGTAGAAATAGTTCTATCCAATAATGTTTTTACATTTAATGAACAGGTATATATTCAACAAGATGGCGTGGCTATGGGCACATCGTGTGCCAATAGCTACGCCAGTCTGGTAATGGCAGATTGGGAAGTGATATATTTGTTTGAAATGTTAGAATTTAAAGAGAAAATTTTTTTCTATACACGATTTGTGGATGACCTTTTCCTTATTTGGAAAACAGAAGAAATGGAACTAAATAATTTTCTGGAACAGGTAAATTCAAGTATATATTATCTAAAATTTACGATGGCAACATCTAGAGAGATTATACCTTACCTAGATGTATATGTAGAAAGATTACCTAATGGGCTCCTTAATACTGGTGTTTATAAAAAGAAATGTTACAGGAATACTTATTTGCATAGAACTAGCATGCATCCGGAGTTTATATTTACAAATATAGTAAAAGGTCAAGCAATGAGGGCCTCACGCTTGAATTCAACCAGCATTGGATATAGGAGTGAATTAAATGAACCAAGACAAAAATTCCTGGATAGATCATATATACCAGAAGAAATAGATGCAGGCTTACAAGATATGGATAATATGAGAATGAGTAAAGTGTATCCATACTTTGCAGATAGGTGTGGGACCATCGGAACTGTAGATACTAAAAATAATGAAAACTATAACGTGGATGAAGTAAAAGTATCCATATATTGCACACAAGATGTAAAAAGTATAAAAGATATTTATAAAAATTACTGGGATATTTTAACGATAGATTCTACTATATCTGATTTAGTAGGCAGTAACCCTAAGTTTTTATATAAAAACAAGTTGAACCTATATAGGATGTTATGTGGCCGTAACAGGGTAGGTGATAAAAAACAATATATTAAGGCAGGAGTAACTAAACCATGTAATAAATGTAGATACTGTTCATTTATTGATCAAACAGCTACATTTATAAGTCCCACAACACAACAATGTTATACATTCCAAGTACAAGCCACATGCGATACGGCCCAAGTAGTTTACTTAGCCACATGTGTACGTTGCCCAGCATTCTACGTGGGCAAAACAGACCGAAGACTGAAGGATAGAATAAGAGAACACCAGTATAATATTAAAATTAGGTCTTATAATAATGCATTGTCTAAACATGTACATGAAACATCTATGGAACATAAGTTTAAATTTATGGTCATCAAAATCAATAATGTTACCATTAGACGTGGTGACATTAAACAAAACAGAACAAAATGAAATGGATAATTAGGCTTAGGGCGTGCCAACCCCCCAGACTAAATGATAGGGTCCCTATCAAACCAGCCTTAAAGGCTAGAAAGTTGTAATAATACACACATATATATATATATATATATATATATATATATATATATATATATATATAGACAGTTCAAATGATTGATTATTTTGGTCGACAGTTCATTTGATCGACAAGCATTTTAGGCGGGGCACCCACACCCCAATGTGCCCCCACCCCCTAACTATATATATCAACTCCAGGGTTGCACAACATTGGGGAAGGGGGCAAATCTGCTTGTCGACCAAATGAACTGTCGACCAAATGAGTGTCGATCATATGAACTGTCGACCATGTCATATAGACCCATATATATATATAAACTTTGATATATATATAAAATACTTTGTTATAGGAAAATCTCTGTATACAGACATTAGTGAGTTCACAAGGTGCTTAATATATATATATATATATATATATATATATATATATATATATATATATACACAGATACCTATTTATTTATATATTTTATTAACATGACAAATGTATTATATGTGACTGTCAACATATATATTCAAGTTATGTTTTTGTATATGATTCCATGTATACTGATTTAGTATTACAAATTATAGAAATATTTAATATATTTTTGTACAATTTTCGTATACATTTTATACATTTTATATGTATAAGTTTTAAAAATTTTATGTTTGTAATTTTAGTGTATTTGCATTTTAAAATATGGTGAAGTAAACGCTATAGCGCTATATATAAAATATAAATATTTTAAAAAGTTTCTTAATAGTACTAATTGGACCAATTTACATAGGATATGACATCAGAATGAAGGGGAATGAAACTTGTATATAATGAGAATACCTTTGGTTTAATGTTATTGGCCTGAGGAAGCCTACGGGTGAAAGCGCTAGCCTATTTCGTTTGTGTTAATAAAGCCTTTAAATTTGAAGTTGTTTTTTTGCGTGTATTTACCTTGTGGATTATACTGGTGAAGTGAATACTGCCTAAAACTTTTTGCAATCTAGAAGGAAGTTCTATAGCCACGAAGAGCTAAAAAGCATTTTGGTGAATTATTGGCGCTGAGATTATACTATAGAGGCATATAGATCTATGCAAAAACTTATCTGCCATTGTGCCCTCCCGTTTCTTGTGCTTGGATTTTTATTATACTTACTCAAGGAGTGGTTTTCGCAGTGTGGTGGTTGTGTATTTTTGTTCATTAGTATTTTTTTAAACTTTGTTAAATCTTCTCTCAAATTTTTTGTTGTTTAGACTTCTTCTCATCCAAAGCTATACAGCACTAGGAAAGCATTCACATTTTCTTTATATCTAAATCTAATTTGACTGCAAAGATGTAATGTTCCTTTCCTATAAAACATATATGTATTTTAAAGTATGAATATGGTTCCATTTGTCTAATCAGCATTTTATCCATGTGGCTAATGACGAAACAGAGACATCGACACTCTGCTGATTAAGTACTGAGGTTACTCCTCTGAACATGCAAGCTTCATGAACAGCGTCTTTGGAGGGGGACAAGTCCCTTTGTTCCCCTTACATCCCCTAATTTTATGTATTTGTGTGCATATATATATTAACTCCAAGGTTGTACAATATCCAGAAGTGGGGCATATTCCCCAACCACATGTATTTTATAATCACGCGACAACCGTCAAATATGTTTTATTGACTAAAGTATGTCAGAAAGACTGCGGGTGATTTAACATCAAATCATAGAATCATATATATATATATATATATATATATATATATATATATATATATTTGTGTATATGTGTGTAACGTGGTCTAATATTGAAAAAAGTGAATGCTAAGACATTGACCAAAACTGCTCTAAACACAAATAACCAAAGAAAAAAGAAACACAGAAAAGACTTTTTGTAGGGGAAGCAATCCTATAACACCGTCCTGCAAAGATAGATCAATTTACCTTCTCAGAGATCTCACTATGGTGGGAAAGGCCAAATTCTTCACTCCTCACTGTTCTTCAGTCATCCACAGGAAGAAAAAGAATGCTGGTAATTTTTAATTTGTTGATATTCGATCAGCTACAATTATTTAATTCATTGATATTCGATCTGCTATAGTTATTTTTTTTAATTTACTCCTTGAACATTGTAATGATGTGTGTGTGTGCACACGCGTGCGCATGCATAAAATCAGTGCAAAATTAATTTGTACTTAAAATGAAAACTGCAGTGATACCAGATTCTCCTGCAAAGTCTTGCATATGCAATTTTTCATAACATCTGTCTTGTCTGCCATGAAAATAGAGTACAATATTGTGAGTATTGTTGTATTTCTGTATCACAATTACTATATGCCCAAAAGCAAAATCAGAGTAATATTTCTTCTAATGGTGGGGTGCTAGGTCAAAATGTATTTGATAAATTGAAATAAAGCCGCACCAATTGCTGGTCTCTAGATTTCTTTCTTTCATTAAGTGCTTCTTATAGGAAGCTTGAGAGTTAATTTCTTTTTTGATACAAAAAAAAAGAAATTTGATCCTATGGGCAGAAATGAATTTTCTCTGTCTTGCAGGATGAAGAAGCAAGGTTGAGTAGTTTAATTACAGGCTCTGCATTATTTCCCTTCATTCCTCATTTTCTGTTGCATAAATTAATCTGTTTTAGATGAGGGTCTTATTCAGAGAGGTAATGAGTATGGCTTTCTTTTGTTACCAGGATCATTTCTGTTCATTAAAAAGGTGGCACTAGATGTTCATATTTGTTTAGGGAAACTTAAGTTTTTGATGAATTCAAGAGGGAGTGATTTCTTAAAGTTCTCTTTATTGAGACTAATCTTCCTTGCAGTTTACATTTAAAGAAGAATTTGAAGGTCAAGGGTGATATCTTATTAATGGAAAAAAATGCTCATGTTAAGATCTGTCATTTTTGACAATTTGATGTCATGAAGGGAAATAACAGTAAATTGTAAGTGATATATGAGTTTATTGTGATGGTTAAGGAGTAATTATGAATGTTAATTTTTAGGATTAGTATAAAGTATGTTGAAGTTCTTTCTAGTGTTTCTTGGGACATCTTAGTAATATTTTCTTTCTTTTTTAATCAAATTGATTTTACTGCCTTGCTTGTCATTCATGCGACTTGAAGAGGTTACATACAGTAAATGGCTGAAGTATGTCCATACCCTTTATATTATTTTAAAGGTATATCACTAGATTTGAACATTGCTTTGCATTTGGCAGCTAAACTATACATTGATGTCCTCTTCTCTTCAGTTTGAAATGCTACAAAGTGATTTTTTTTATCAGAATTGAGTACTTTACTGACTTCCACTGTTTCATTTTACTTCATGCATTGTATAAGAGTCATTTAATATAACACAAGTAAAACACATTACCACCCCTTAACTTTTATTTTTCTATAAAATAAAATAGAGCTATACCAATTCACCCATTCACTTCATCTTCTCTAATTTAATTCGCTGTGCTGACATTCACCCCAATCCGGGCCCCAAATCCCCTCGTATCCCTTCAACTCACTCCAGTCCCAACTCCCATTCACTCACCTCTAAAGGTCCAACTGCAAAAGATGTAAAAGTAGTCACTCTTATCTGTCAGACTATCTACAGCAAAATCACCAGCTTCCATGCCTGGCTATGACATAACTTTCCTGACATTGTTACAGCTACAGAGACCTGGCTAAAACCCAACATTAAAGACTCTGAATTCCTCCCTCCTGGCTATGATGTTGTTAGAGCTGATGGTTTCCGCAAGAAAGCTGAAAGTCTTTCTCTCTTCTATTCTAACTTCCTCACTTTTGCCCCCTACTCTAATCCCATCCCACAATTTCATAATTCAGAACTACTAATCTCTTTCCTAAAAAATCAACAATTCTAAAGCCCTATGGTCTCTCTCTAATTTACATTCTTCCAAACAAATATCCCCATCCTAGAAGACATATACTGTCTTGGATCCCAAACACCATACATAATGAAATTATCATCCTAGGTGATGTTAACATTAACTGGCAGAACCTTACCTGCAAATTCCCCTTCTGTAATATAAACATACGTACTTTCACTTAGCTTAATAATACTCCCACCAGATACACCAATAACAGTCAGGACTCAGTAGTTGACTGGATTCTAGTTTCT
The DNA here is from genome assembly GCF_019279795.1 of Protopterus annectens. Lineage (NCBI taxonomy): Eukaryota > Metazoa > Chordata > Ceratodontiformes > Protopteridae > Protopterus > Protopterus annectens. The sequence goes on along the minus strand of NC_056750.1, from coordinate 733,742,980 downwards.
GACCCATCCAAAAATTCTAATTGTGGCACTCTCCCTGATACTTTTAGTGATCACCTCTCTGCTTTTGCTCTCAGAGCTCTGCCATCCGCTTAAAAACCACCAGTACAAAAACACATGGGGTACCATTAACTTTGATCCACAATTACTTATTAACAAATGAAAACACATTAACTGGTCCATCCTCAGAACACTCCCACTAGATGATGCAGGCCATTCCTTAAATATTACTTTCTTGGACGTTCTAAACCACCTATCACCCACATATAGGAAAAGAATCAAAAGCATCTCCCATCTTTGGCTATCCAAAGTTTCTCATGAATTAATGAGAATCAGAGACAGATTATGGAAACAACAGCATACTTCCAAATCCTCCTTTGACCTATTACAGTTTAGACAACTCTCCCAAAAATGTATAACAAAAGGCAAAAAAAGAATGCTATAGTACACCCCAATCTACTACTGGTCTAGCCTTTCTTCACTCCTCAACCCTAGGAAAAAAAAACTAACCTCACCCTTCTTCCTGAGAAATCCCCTTCTGAAATAGTTAACCTCTTCAACAAACACTTCATTGAATGCATGCAAAATGTCACTCCAAACTCTGTACCTCCCCTCGGTTCCACACACAACTCTCCCCTTCCTCATATCCCATCCCCTGGCATCATACCCTCCTCTTCCTAGCTCACCATTGCTCCCACAACTACTCATGCTTTCACAATTCAACTCGTCTCCACATGTATTATTAAAAGACTCCCCCTTAAACTCAAACTCTGCTCTAACTCTCCAGACAACCTTCCAGTTGAATATCTTAAAATGTCAGCTGAATCCATTGCATACCCTATTTCCATCCTGATTAACATTTCCAGCCTAAAAGCTTGCATCCCAACACTCTGGAAAAAATCCTTCATTATACCTCTACGCAAAGTTGGTAACTCCATTCAAATGTCCAACTTCTGGCCCATTGGCCTTCTGTCACCTATCTCCAAACTTCTTGAAAAATGCATCCACTCTCAACTTAGTAACTCCTAAAAAATCAACTTATTACACCTACACGTGGCTTCACTCATACAATATGCTAATGACTCAACAGTCATCTGCTCTTCCAACTCTATTTCATACCTTCAACAAATCACTTGAGCTGCTTTCACATCCATAGAAAGCTGGATTACTAACAATCAATTACTAATCAACTCCCAAAACCTAAACTTATACTTTCACTCCCAAATCCTTCTCCCTAAATAAAAGCCAATTTACAATTCTATCAAAGAACAACACCAAAATAGAACTTGGTCCTCATACCAAGCATCTAGGTGTTAGTATTGATGAACACCTCAATTTCGACCTCCATACTCAAAATAGTATTAAGAAAACATGCCAGAAACGTAGTATTCTCTACTGGCATAAACATTTCCTAAATCCACACACAAAACTCACTCTTGCCACATTCTTTCTCGCACCTTCTCCCCACTGTCTTATACGGTGCCCCCATTCTTAAAACCTTACAAACATATCTGAAATCTAAGCTCAAAACTTGCTACAATAAAGTTGCTAAATTTGCCACTGATGCAAAAGTGGCTCACAAGATCATTCGTAAACCCTTGTCCTGCCCAATTCTCAACACTATTTTCTATGCCTACACACCCACTAGATCACTTAGGTCAGAAAATAAGCAACTATTCATCAAACACCATCCCAGAATATCTGCTGGTCAAAGTCTATACTCCTGCTCCATAGCAAAAATCTGGAACACCGTACCCTTAACTGTTTTAAACACGCACAGAACACCTCTCTAAATTGTGGATCTGTTCTTGTTCAACCCCAAGTTGACAAGCTATGATATTCAATTATTCACCCACCTGTTGTCTCCCTTTCACTCAGTCTTTTCCTACGTGACTTTCTTTCCTTCCCTCCATCTTCCTAATACAATTCCATCTCCCCATTTAGAATCCTCTGTAATAAGAGCTCTTCCAACATTCACACACCCATTCCATTCTTTTGAATGCACCCCCCCCCCAAGTAATTTTCCTCCATTTGTAATTAATCTTCTATTCACTTTTGTATAAGTTTAATTTTTTTAAGGTGATTTTGTTGATGTTGATATTTTTAACTCTTCAACATTACAGCATTTCTCCCAGGGCATCCACTGGAAATGGGTTCTCTTAGGCCCAGTGGACTTTCCTGGTAAATATCAAATAAAAAAATAAAAAGAGGGTCGTTGTCTTTGTATATATACAATAATTCTCCATTAATTAGGAAAGTGGCCTCCGATGATGTGGAGATGCAGTATTAATTTACTGAAATGTGAAATATTTATTAATGTAATATTCATTAGCATGTTCTTATTTGTCTCAGGGCTGTTTGTATACATTTCTGGGCTACCTTGTCATAGGTTTTCTTGGAGGTATATATGGATAATAAGGCAGGCATGCCTAGAAAATGCCATCCAAAATTTAAGCTAAATAGTAATAAATTTTTGTTTTTTTATTACTTCACAACACCCATGCAGACGGACAATAGAGGTATGACTACTGAATCCTACACAAATGCACGTTGTATGCACTTACACGAGTGCATGGATCACACTATCCCTAACGGAATGAAGATGCTATCCTCCAAAACAATTTGGTGGTCCCCTGCCATAAACAAACTCTACAAAAGAAGAAAGAAACTGTTGCAAAAAAAGAGAAAAATCCCATGATTGGAAATACAACCTGTTCAGCCTCAGTAAGAAGCTGAGATCCCTCATAAAATCCTCCAAAGCTAGTTATGAACACAAAATTGCCACTGATTCTACAGACAACCACAGAGCATTTTATAGCTATATCAAGAATCTCAATGGCAACACTCTGCTCTGAGTTACAGCATAATGGTACTAAATATACAGAACCAACAGATACTGCCAACATCCTCTCACCCCCTAAAGAGCCCATCTTTATACCAGAAGAATGCAAAGTTCCTATAATTATGGCTGCACAGGTAAAAACTACACTCTCCAAAGGCAAGAGCACAGCATCCATGGGACCTGACAGCATCCCAGGCTGTGTTCTACATGAACTACAGAATGAACTGGCACCTCACTTAAGCACCATGTTCAATCATAGCATCACCTCAGTATTTGTGCCCACTGAATGGTACACAGCGACGGTTATCAAACTCCACAAAGGAGGAGCCACCATGGACGCCGGGAACTACTGCACCATTAGCCTAACAAGCCTGTTCTGCAAGGCCATAGAACGTATCATCATGGATCTTATACACAAAGACATTGGTAATCTCCAAACTCTGGACCCCACCCAGTTCGGGTCTGTAAAAGGCAGATCATGTCTTCTAAACCAGATAGACTTCTATGAAGCAGTCACCAAAGCTGTAGACAAGGGTAAGGTGGTTCACACAGCCTATCAAGATCTCGCTAAGGCTTTTGACACCATCCCCCACTCTGGAATTATAGATAAACTCACTAAACTAGGTATAAATCCCTATGTCATAAGATGGGTTGGCAACTGGCTCACTGATAGAACCCACACTGTGAAAGTCGCAGACTCCAAATCCGACTTCAGACCAGTGACAAGTGGAGTACCACAGGGTTCACTCCTGAGTTGTCTCCTGTTTGGTATCTACTTTTCTGAAGTACACGCTAGCACAGAAGGTCTTTGGCTAATGAAGTTTGCAGATTCCTGCAAACTAGGAGACATAATCAAAACTCCTAATGATGTGGACATCCTACAAAAGGGCCTTACTGAGACAGATGTCTGGTGTCAAAGTTATGGCCTCAAGCTCAATGCCAAAAAGTGCATTGTTGTCCCCTTTGGTAAAAACTCTGTACCCATGAGCTACCACATAAGTGTTAGTCTACTTCACACTGAAAGTGTGATAACAGACCTTGGACACAGGTGTGGACAGTAGTCTCTCCTTTGATAATCACATTGCCACAGTAGTCAGGAAATCCTTCTACGTGGCACACCTCATCACAAAAGGTTTCTCATCCAGGAAAAATGAGGTCATTGTTCTCCTCTACTCGTCACTCATTAGACCCATTATAGAGTACAATGCCCCTTTTGGTATGTACCTCACAAAACATCTACAACAACTGGAAGGGCTACAGAAATACCTCACAAAGAGGATTACTGGCCTCAAACAGGTGCCCTACGCAAACCATCTCAAAAAGCTTCAGCTTTACTCCATCGCATATTACATACTCAAGAGGTGATCTCTGCCTAACATACAAAGCTATGTCAAACCCAGAGCTGTTGGACATGCTCCACGTAAGAAGACCAATCCCTCCAAGCTACATGCTCTAGGGACCTAAACCTTGTCACCACAATAAACAGAACATGCTGGAGGGATAGATTACTGTTCCAGAGACTTCCCATATTCTGGAGCAAACTACCTATCTATATCAAACAAAGCTCCTCATTAGCACTCTTCAAGAAAAATATTGATGATTGGATGGGAAATAGGAAATTCACCCTGGAGATCACCTCTGTGGCACTGCTCAACAGGGGCACAGGAAAACAATTTTCTTGGGTGTCAAAAGCCAGGGTATCTTTTTGGCTAGGCTTATATAGGCCCTACGGCCAATATCCTAGTACCTACTTATGACCCTATAAACCTATGAGACAACAGAAGTTTAGATAAAAGATTAGATTTGTTTGGTAGTTAAAGACAGTATAGTATATAGCTGTAACAATATTGATTTACAAGATTTTATCAGTAGGGTTTCGATAAGAAGTCAGTTTGGTAGTATCTTCCATGGACAATGTCTCAGATTGTTCATTTTTGTAATGGTTGTGCACCTGCCCTCTCCCTTGGTATATATACCAGCGCACAAACATACACAGTTCAAGTTATTAACAGTACTTTGTGGTAAGGTGGCTGCACTGATGCAGAGGTTAGCACTGCATTGCTGCCTCACAGCAAGATGTTCTCTGGTTCATTTCTTGGCTGGGGTTCCTTCTGTTTGGAGTCTGCATATCCTCCCTAGGGTTGCGTGGGTTTCGTCCGGGTTCTCCAGTTTCCTCCCACATCCCAAAAGACATTCTGCAGGTGGATTAGATACTCTAAATTGGCCCTAGGCGTGAGTGTGTGTGCCTTCTGCGGAAGGCTGGGCAGGCAACTCAACACCTTAAAACTCCATTGCCAATTATTCTGGAGCCCGTTGGTCTGCTGTGGTGACCCCTAGCAGGAAACAAACCGAAAGGAGAAGAAAAACAGTACTTTGTGGTAAATTTGTTTGCAGCTGAACTTGAAGGATTTCAGACAATGAGGTTAGAGTGGATGCTTGTTTTATTAGAAGTATTACCTGTCTACCTGAATGGTTGTCTTGTCTGTCATGACAACAAGCATTGATGTTTTTTACTCATATTTTACCACTGGAGGAAATGCCAGTACCATAACTCAGAGTTTTTTTTTCTCTTGTTAATTGGGCTCTTTTGTCTGAAATGTAGACACACTTTGAATTTTGAGTGCTGATTGATGATAACATTTTTATTTTTGTGTTCAAAATATAGTCCCTTTCTCACCATCTTTGTTGACACTTAAAAAAACCAAGTTAGCCAGCAAGGGTAGTAATGAACATTTGAGGAAAGCATGTAGCTTAACTCCCGCCATATTTGCAGACTCATGAAGAATCAAGTTAGGAGGCAAAAGTAATTAATCTTTAATTGACTGTAGCTGAACTGATATACAGACTAAACTGCTTTCTATGCCATTGAAAACTATTGTTGGCCCTGTTTAACAGACGTTTGGTTCCCAGTACAGAAGAGGCTTATGCCATTTCTACGTGTGGGTTTACTACTTTTTTTTTTATTTAGTTTTTCTGATATGTTGTGGCCTTGCAAAGAGCTGTTACTAATCACTTAATTAAAATGGTATGTTAAAAGTACTACAGAGAAATTGTTTCTTGTCAGGTTCTCAGAAAGCTAGATGTCGAAGCTTATCTTGGCTACCATTTGGGGATGAGCAATTTAATTTAAAAAAAATGGACTCTTCACACAAATAATTAATTTGCTGCCTATCAGCAAAGCAGTTCACAGCCATGGCAAGGGACTATACAATTTAAATTTGTATTAGGGTCTCTTCATCTGTTACCTGCTGTAATTGTCCTGTGTTAATTAATTTTAATTCTAGGTCAGCGTAATCAGTATTTTGTTCTCAAAGCTTATTCTTAGATTTAATAATCTGTACTAGGCCTTATGATGAGACAATGCAATGACCTTCAGACAACACAAAGACAAAGAAGTTAAAAGCGTTTTCCTTTCACTTGCTCAGTTTATTCCAGCTGAAGTAGCGACAAATTATAGTTACTTGTTGCTCTTTATTTATTCCAAATGTTCTTACTCGCACAATTGTTAATCTGGATAGATTACGTGCATGTCAAGTATAGATTAAAATAATAAATGATATGCCTTTTGACATGTATTTTATTCCAGCATTCCTTAGTAATTTGTTTAGAAAATTAAATAAATAAATAAAAATCGACCCCCGCCCCCCACTCCATACTACGTTACCCTTCCTACTGTTTTGTTTACCATTAAAAATTAGCTGCTTCTTTCTCTTGGAGTTTCTCTTCTTTAACGAGAAAAAAATTGTAGCCCGTGGGGGTTGGCATAATTGTAATGGTGTTTACATCAGAGAGACAAGATACATTGTTTGATTCTCAGCTCTGGCAAATTTTTATTAGGCTTAAAACAGTCCACAAGGGGAGCTAGTCTAATCCTTACCTTTGAATCTCTGAACTTGTGTGTGCTCACGTAACATCACTTGCATAACTTGTTTAAATGGACATGTTTCATTTAACTAGTTTTACTTTTGCATTTTTTTCCTTTTTGTGTAAAAATCTCTAAACTCACTTCACTTTTCTGCAGGGGCTGTTTTTATTTCCATCTGACTTTGTTGTACAGCTTGTTGTTATAGGAAAAAGCTGCAATCATCACTTCAGTTGTGACATTTGAATTGACTGCACAATATCCATAGACTGCCTTTTCTACCTGTACACATTTATATGGTTAATAATACAGTATAATAATACAGTATGTAGCAAACCTGGCCTTCATTTCAACACTCCACATTTTATTTGCTGCTATTGCCACCAACATGAGTCTATTAACCTATAGCAGTAACATTATACCTTAACACTAGATTTTTTTGTGTATGTATTAGTAATCTCTTCAAAGGCAAACATAGTCTTCATTAATTTGATAAATAATACTGATCCAGTTTGGATTTATCACCATGAGATGGATAGCATTTACAGTGAATTTTGACTGCCATGAATATTGTTGATATTTAAACAATCTATTTATTAGGAATGCCAAAAGATTCCCGGTGGTGAAGCTTTTGGAAAGATGGCATGAGGCTATCTATTATTTTTGGCATTGGTTGTGATTCTTGCATACAATCACTCGATTTAGCATTAACTTTTTTTTTTCCTCTCCTGACCTAGGTCACGGTGTTGTCAGTCTCCTACCAAAATATGATTTTGCTAATACGAAGGAATACACTATAGGTGTGCACATTACTGCTTAGTCTGTGTACCTTTCTGATGATGTCTTTACCTGATATTCATTTTCTATAATTTTATTAAAAAATAAAATTATAAGGAGAAATTTGAGTTGAAATTGTAACTTTATTATGACTGCATATGTTGTTAGTCCTTTTGTATACATGTTGCAGTAAAAACTGTTATTGACAAGTTCACTGTAAATTATCTTGTAGCATTTCCAGAATTGCACAATTGCCTGCACCATTTCTAATAAAAGTAATATATTTAGTACATATGGGTATTAACTTTATAAGTCTAAAAACAATTAACATTTTAAATACTTGATGTACAGAACTTTTCAAGAATTTATTCTTTCAGACTACTGGGCACACAACATGAGCTTGTGTGCATGAAAATCTGTCAAACAATTGAGCCTCAGTCGTCTTCATAAGGTAACACTGGGTCAAGTGTACCCCCTTTACTTTGGTATTTCGAAGTGTGATGAAGTAGGAACCGAGTTACTTTTACTTGTCAAGGTCATTTGTGTATAATGTTTGCAATACTGCATGAATAACAAAGAAAGACACTTCTCCTTAATGGGTAGCCCAAATGCATTCATGTGCAGTAGGCATCCAAGCATACATAGTGCATTGGACCTAGGCTTCAGATGGTTGCCCAGTGTTGAGGTGCAGGAATTACTTGAACATCACACCTTTCCTTTTAAAGTACAGAAATTATTGCTAGTATACCAAACCCTTCAGATACCCAGAGAGAGTTGCAAGCATTTTGTATGTGATAACAACAAAACTGACAAAGCTGTTTCCCTCATCATCTGAGTGTGCGGCTATGTGTGCTTGTTATATTATCAGAAAACATTTTTTTCTATAACAAGAATGAAGTCTTACTCTGACGGCACAAATGAAATATAAACAGCTCTCACAATAGTGCTGCTATAATGAGGTCACTGTCCTGTAATGTTGAAAAATGGGAATCATTTCTTAGTACATTTTATGTATTTATTATTTTTTCCTACTTTCCTTGAACCACATTTATGGTGATAAAAACCAAGCTATGATGTTTGTGGAAGAAATTTCCAGTGTAACTGATTTCTTGAACTTCACCTTTGAATTTGGCATTGATTCCATCTCTTATGTGGACATTTTTCTTGTTAAGGACTATGTGAATTTGAGATATATAGCCAGAATTTTTAGGAAGGCTACATACTCGAATATTTTTTTACATTTTGAGAGTAACCACCCCTTTTATCAGAAAAAGGTGGTGGTTAAGGGGCAGTTAGTGAGGACGGCCAGAATGGCCACCCTCAATGGTGATTTTTAGTTGGAATGTGAACATTTGAGAGAGATGTTTTCAGCTAGGTCCTACCCTGATAACCTTTTAAGCACTATTATTGATGAGGTGGTAGTTAAGAGGCGGTCTTGTTGGTTTATACCTTTGTTGAATAGAGAACCAATTACCCCTGACAACACTCATATACATGCCCCTGATGAGATGACTACACCTGTTGACAGTGGTGTAAAGTATACACTGAAATTTAGCACACCTTATTCGTTAGACGCAGGATGATTAAGGAATATACTCACTATGAACTGGTGTTTACTAATTGAAGATGTTTCAGTCAGAAAGAGGTTGTCTGGTGGCCCCAGTATGATATTCAGATGTGGCCTTAATCTGAAGAATTTATTAGAAAACACTAATGCTTATTACAGTGCCAGATGTGGTATGTTCAAATATGGGTGCTGTAGAAGTTGCCATCTTATAAAGGTGTCAAATAGGTTCTGCATTTCTGACGCCATTCATTATCTGAAAGGCAGATTTAATTGTAAAAGTGTTGGGGTTGTCTACATTGCCTTATGCCAGTACTGTGCTGTGTTTTATATTGGTAAGACTGAGACACATCTTAAGGAGGAATTTATGAACACCAATACAGTATTGGCAGGCGTAATGACAATAATGCTTTGGCTAGACATATCATGGAACATATGAGGGTTACTCCTTTGAATACATGGTTATTGAGCAGGTAACTAAAAACAAGAGAGGTGACCCATGGCAATTAATTTTAGAAAGTACAGAATTGTATTAGCAGTTGAAACGTAATGCTTCTGCCTATCCAGGTCTCAAAGAGTATTGCTCTTTGAAGTGTATTTTAATGTTAAAAGCACTTCAAAGATGAATAAGTTTTGTTTGGGAGGCATTATTTTACAATTGGTGTATATAAAGTATTCTTGTTTAATATCATAGCTTTATTCATAGTAGTATTGTACAAAACATATTTTTATATTTATTTTTTTATAAATATGGGATTACGTATGATGTCATTATTGCTGATGTCATTTCCTGCTGACATTATTGTTGATGTCATTTCCTTTTGGAATATTTTAAATTGAATGATTACCTGTTGTCCTGTGTCTGAAGAAGTTGGATTTCTTGATCGACAAAAGCGCTTACATAAACTTTTTGGAGATTACCACTGGCTTTGTGTGTTCTTTCATCAATACAAAATTAATGCAAACATTTTACACAGAGCAGATGGAAAATAAATGAATAAAAGAAAAATGTCCATCCCTGAGTTGAAAATGCAAATGAATCAAGTGATTCAAAAAGGATCTTGTCAACCAGAAGATTAAAAACAAAAAACAAAGATAGGGTGAATAAGGAAAGTGCACACAACTAAAAATCACAAATGTTTAATGAATGTAAGCACTTGCGTCCAAACTCAATATTTTGAACTTCATCAGACTATAAAAATATACAAAAGCTTGCAGAGTTAAATAACCCTCTCTCATCATTATGTGATTCCAAAAGGATGTTACAGCATGGCATCAGCTGTCATCCTATAGTCCAATACAATAAATCATTAGAGTCCCACATCATGCATAAAACATCCTCAACTTTAACAATAAAACCAAAATCTCACCAGTTATAATTAAGTCTCTAAAGTATGTAAATTATGTATTCTCATTAATGCTCTTAAAAATCTATCTTTCCAACCCCCTAAGTTTTAGTAAACATTGAACAGAACATAAATCATTTAGCCCTGGAAAGCTGTAAGAATTCAACTTCACCTGCCACATTAATTTGTTTCACTACAGTTTCAAAACCCATGGGCCACCTCTTTCTTCCTTTAAAAATTGGTCATTCACCTTAAACTTAGTTATGGCCTGTATATGACGAAATATGCCTAAACAAAACATTGTAGGAGTTTAAATAACTAATGCTGTATACATTGTCATATAAGCAGTCCCTAAATTTGCACTCAGTTTTTCCTACGTTAAAATGTTTGCAAAGTTGGCACTTAGCTAAATAAGTCACCTCCCCCCGGAGTTGCATTCGAATCTCTGTTTTATGTTGTACCTACTATCACCTATTGTAAATCTGCTACCACTGTCAATGTATTAACAGTACAGTCAGGCTTCACATTTATACATGCCTGGGCACCTCAACTTTGGACATTTTCTAAACTCTAAAATACTTTTAATATTAATCCCTTTCTTAAATATACATGTAGGTTGTTCCCTTAATTTCAGTCTGATAGAGTTATTCATAAGCAAGTTCCAGTTTTTGATCAAAATAACTTTTAAATTATAGGAATCTGCGCTAAAAGGGGTAATACAGCTGAGGCTGTGTCCAGTCTGTCCCTATTAGAAAATTGTGGGCGTTCAGGTTTGTATACTCTATTCACCTTTCTTTCTTTAATGCTGAAAATAGGCTTAAAATAGCCTTTAATTCTCTTTTCATGCACTTCTTTAATTAATTGGTCCACTAAACCTGAAGGATAACCCCGTTTATTAAACATACCCCTAAGATTCTCGCACTTTTTCACAAAGTCTTCGTCCAATGAAACCATCCTGACCAGTTGGCCTTTTACCATGGATTCTTTTCTGTTGCAAGGGGTGAGTGCTTGAAAAATGCAAAAAAAAAAAAAAGAATTAAAGTAAGTACTCTTCCTAAAAATCTTTGAAATATACCAAGAATTTAATCTGTCCTTACTTAATTCAAAGTCCAAAAACGATACTACTTCAGAGTGGAACTAGAAAGTAAATTCCAAAAACTAGGTTAAACCATTGAAATATTCCAAATGGTTCAATCCTGTTTCCACACCACCTTTTAAAATGATAAAAATCTCATCAAAATTGCGAGTGTAGAAATAAAAGTGTGATGTAATAGTTGGATTTTTAAAAAGAAACTCACGCTGCCAAAATGCCATTACAGTATTAGTGAAACTGGTTCCACATGGAGAACCCACCCTTTTGTAGAAAATATTGGCCCTAAAAATATGACATAGTTAGTTAATATAATAACTCTTCCACAAAGCTGATGTCCTCAGTAATTGCCCCTTTACCTACAAATAATTCTATTACCCATTGTATACCTAAATCGTGTGGAATAATTGTATACAAGTCTCTCACATTGATCTTCAAAAAATTATAGCTAGTTTTAAATTCATGATTGTTGATGTGTTCCAGAAATGACCAGGAATCCTTACAAATCTGGGATTTGCCCATCAGAAATTTCTTCAACTTGCTATCTACCAGTTTAGCATAGGTGATAGAATTCCTTCCATCAACTATAGGGCACAAAGGGGGATCGTTAAGGTCCTTGTAGATTTTGTGGATATGAAATATCACAACAATTAGTGGTGAAGCCATACTGAGATAATTATAAAGAGTCATATCAATACGAACATCAATGAAGAGCTCATTGATGTGAGATCTAATCTTCTGATATGCACCATTAATTTCATTCATAGAAACAGATTCATAAGTATCTGAATGTAAAATTTTGAAAATCCAATCCTGATAATCCACCTTATCTATAAAGACCAACCTGCTCCCGTTGTGCGGTTTTATAAGCCTAACATTGAGGTCCTTCAAGGAGTTGAGCAATTCTCATTCTTCTTTATTCAAATTATTATAGTTAGTTGCCCTGTTGGAATTTCCCAACAGTTCCCTAATGTCCATTTCACAAATTTGTTCAAACGTAGTCATTGTAGGGTGTATGAGCAGGTTGAATGTTCTAGACGTCTTATATTCAACTTCACATTCCATCCCGTTACCCAACAACAAAGTCAAATTAATTTTCCATAGAAATAGTTTCAAGTCAAATAGTGCCCTGGCCAAATCGTCTCTGCATGTAGGAACAAATGATAAACCCCTAGCTTGAAAGGTTTGCTAAAGGTACTTCTACTTATGCATTTGAATAATTAAATATATTAAAGTCGCCTTCTTCACTTTATCCTGAACTGGTCTGAAGGAAAGATTTTCTCCTCCTGATACGTCATAATTAATCTCCTTCGATGGCTGGACTTCCGGGACTGAGGTTTGTGGTATTGACCTCCCCTTCATTCGATTGGTTCGTTCTTGTGGGAATGTGAAAAGCCCAGTCATTTGGTTGGTTGGTACTCCTAGTAGCCATATCCCCTTGATGTTGAGCTTGTTCTTTCAAACATTCACTCCATCTAGGCTGTGAATTAGTAGATTGATCTAGACATCCCCCACAATTATTACCATCATTTATATTATCTCCCTTTGGGTAGTTTGCAAAAAACTGAAGGCCAGATACTTCACTCTCTATCCCCGAAACATGGGGGGTTGGAAGTTGTGGGTAAGCAATGCCTCTTTCATAATGTCTATCTCTATCCAGTTTTTTGAGTTTCACAGCCCTCAGCTTGAATATATATATATATATATATATATATATATATATATATATATATATATATATATATACACTAGTAAATACTACTAAACAGTTGACTATACCATATTTATACCTCTCGAAGTCTGGGTCAGTTTTAATTAAATTGTCAAGCACTTCAAGTAATCAAGAAGTCATTATCTACTTAAGAAAGATTTGTCACCCTGACCACCACCCATCTAATTGCCTCACTGAGCCTTATCTTTCGCCATCCCACATAATATTGTCACATACATCACCTGGTGGAGGGTGGGGCTCTCCCATTTGGACTGGGTAATAAGTTTCATTATGCTCAACTTCAGTCCAAATGGTGAAAAGAGGCAGAGGGGTGTTGGCTTCCTTTTGCACATAACAGGCTCATAATTTTCTTACGTTGTGCTCCAGTCTCTCCTGACATCTCCTTATCTTATTGAATTCTTGCTTTGTTAAACTCATTGTGAAGGTGGAGTTTCCATCCACCAGTAACCCATTAAACTGCAGGGTATTTATGAGTGGTCAAACTTCTTTCAGCTGGACACTGAGACTGGACTATGGCCCATATCAGAAATGGAGCCTTATGTCAATGTTCCACACAGATGAAATGCACTTTTAATTTTAATAAATGTTTTAGGACACTGCTTATACATCACTGCTTAATAAAGGGAATAGCAATGTATATATTTTGCCATTTCTGGTGAAAGGTTATTTCATCAGTCTAATTTCTGCTTAATAATGGATACATAATTATTTTTAAACTGAAAGCCATGAGTGGAAAAGTTATATTGCATGGTTTTGAGATTCCAGATTTTAGACTTATCTAAGATGCCTTTCTTTTTCCTCCATTGGTACATTTACCATACATTGCACTGATGATTAAAATTGTAGTATCATGGTTCTTGACTGCCAAACACGGTTTATGTTGCATGCATATGATGTTCAATAATAATATGGCAACTTTATTCATTTGTGACTTTACACTATTGCATGCCCCCCACCCCCCATCCCCCACACACAGACACCATCTCAGTTTGTAAAATGCCATATACAAGCATTCTGACATTACATGAGTAAGCAAATAGAATCCCATATATAAATTGACTAGTTCAAATCTGATAATTCTGATATCATGTAAGTAGAAACATGGTACCCCATAAATAAACTGACTGGTTATTCTAAACTGTGACTATATATTGCACTTGTCTTTGACCCTGTCCTTCTGGTGTGGCTCATAGCTGAAAAGAGTCAATGTTAAATGAGCTGTTTTACCCAGTTAACTGAAAAATATGTAACTGAATTGGTGTTTTGCATAGAACCCTAATGGAATACCTGAGCAAATAAAATTTATTAACTTAGCATATTCTTGCAGATGGTCAAAGCTCTGTAACTTTATGTGAACAGAGATGCAATACAAACACCAATGCTAATTATTCTAAACCCAGGGTAGTGGAGTAGCTGGAAACTGGCTGATATATATCCTCAAGAATTGCAAATGTAGAGTTAGCATAGCATAGGCAAAGGAAGTACATAAGCAGAGCTGAATCCCCATTAAAAAGCTACACACAGAAGTATAAACAAGGATTGCCAGTGTTTGGAGGGAGGGGCAGCAGAAAACACAAATCCTATGTGGATGTCTGTGCCATCCAATGAAATTTGATAATAAAGACAAATTGTGTGTCACTATTTTCGATAACTTAGGCTTTTGGGAGCTACTTGCAGTGAGGAAACAGAGCAGTCAAGATTCTATTGGAAATAGTTAATCTGAGGAGGAAAAAGAGCCAGTCCATGCTGTTGGAAACGTGAAACGTTAGGATCGCTGTTCAGCTCCAGAACCATTGCTTGTCTCTGAGGAGCAGCTCTCACTGGCTGGATCCCACAAGGTGTGAACTTTGACCAGTATATCAGCTGTTGCACATATTTTGTTGCTATTTGGGACCAATGGTAAAAGATTAGTTGTGTCTAAGGTGTAATATGATAATATGGGAAAGTGTAATAATCCCACCCAGGGCTTAAATGAATTTCTTTGCTTATGAACATTTCTGGAATTATCTAGTACTATAAACCATATATTTAAGCTATATAATAAGGTCTATCTCATTGAACACAATGTTGTCACTGCCACATGAGTGATACCTGCACAGGTTTGTGCAGCTACATGAAAATCATAAACATTTGCCATGATTTAAACTTTTTAAGAAGACTTACTGGGTGTGGAGACTGGCTATCTGCACTGCAGTCTAGTACTGCTGATTGAATTAAAATAGTATAAGAAATTTAATCCAGGCAGTACAATAAATACAGTTTTTACAGTAATCCCCAAATAAAAGTCATAAACTGCAAAAAAAAAAAAAAAAAACTCACAACTCCTGTAAGATGAAAATTAGCTTACAGAACAAACAATGTACTTATCCATTAAATAACATTTTTTTTCAATAATTCAAACACCCACAGCTCTCCCACAGATGGTACTTCACCTACCTACCTACCCACCCACTATTAGATAAATATTCTAGTTGCAATCAGGCAAGCAGTTTAGAGGAAAGGAGAAAGACCTACAAAAGTTGTTGCACAACAGCTGTATAATGTAACTGTCTTAATAGATACATGGCCCGAGATGGTTAACATGAAGAAAGACCACATTTAAACTTACCCTTTTTGAAACTTTCACAAATTAGTTGGCAGTGCTTCTTAACATTTATTTCAGTGTCCTGGCGTGAGATTCAGTAGCCTTGAGGATGCTTTGTAATGCACTGCAAAAACGTAGTAGAGACTATATTTAAGTGTTTTAGATGAACCAACTTCAAAAATTGTGCTGATGAAATCCGTGACGTCCATTGAGATGTCAGAAATAAAACATAGCTTGTAGACTTGAGGCTCACCCTACAGTACTTCACTAATTTAATTAAATCTATGTCTGGATCATGAAGGGGGTTGCATATATGAACTGTGCATGTCTGTATGTGTGTGGGTGTGTTTTTCTCCTAACAAAATTTTGCTGAACCTGTGTATTGTCAGTAATGGTGAAAAAATAACTAGACCACAATCCACCATGATATTGAGCAGAGTATCTTCTCCATAAAAAATAATCTGGCAAATTCTTTAAAATCAGTTCCTCAGTATAAAAAATGCAATTTGGTTAATGAGATTTCAACAAACTCTTTTAAATTACTTATGATAGTATTCATTACAAATAGACGTAATTTCTCAGGATTTTAAGGATGACCTGTTTTTATGACACAAATAAATAAATAAATGTAAGTTGCAAAATCGTGGCTACGATCACCCAGACAACTCGTAAGATGAAGCTCTCTACTCGTTTTTATCCAAACTTTAAAATTTTTCTGCCCATTGACATTTTATAACATCAGCTACATCTCCCACTTTAAATCATTACTTACAACCCGCTACACTCACAACTGGATATCTGATCGCATACTATCGCCTAGTTAGCTTAACATTCCAAGTTATCCCCATGACCTGCCATCTCCCACAGACTTAATTCCTTTATGTATTTACAGCTGTTATTCTACTCCCGTCCTCCTCACTTTTCTCACATTCCTTCACTAATACACTTATCCTGCCCTATCGACCCCCCCCCTCCAGTCCTTCTATGCATCTCCCATCTAATGAAAACAACTAAATATCCACTAACTACCCTCATTCTTACTACAGTCTTTCTCCTATCTTTATCCCCAACTCCTATACCTATCCATTTCTCAGTGTAAGTTGTACTTGTGTGTCTACTGCTCTGTATCTTTTATTTATTGTCCTGCAAAATGTATCTCTATTATTTACTGTCCTCCAAAACCAATACTTATTGATCAGGAAAACAAATCCTATTAGAATTAGTATGCATACACATTTTACCTACACTTGAAATACTGTATATGTTTGTTTATTTTATATTTGTTTACTGGGAAAATCTGATTTGGAACTATGACAATTTTCAGTGGACACCCAGGGAAAATTGCTCCAGATGCATGTTTATATAGATTTATATATATATATATATATATATATATATATATATATGTATGTATATATATAGGCTACAGTCAATCTGTCGAGACATCAGGAGTTGGTAAGGGGGTGTTGGAGGTACAGCAGGGCTTGCCTCCCTACATCAATCATGTTTAATCTTTATTTTGTTTGCTTTTCATTCAGCGGGTGATCAATCAGTTGTGATCATTGACTTGTCATTCAGTTCTCTGGTTTTCAGTCTGTCACTGTAGAATCATAAAGACACAACCAGTGCACAGTAAACAATCCTCTAGTTATGCTAAATATTTTTTCAAAGACAGGCTGCAGTTAGTAACATATTTATACATATATTCTGATTCCACGACCAAATCTGTAAAATCTTTGAGTTTAGTAAAGTATGACAGTTTGGGGTTGACATAAGGGTCAGGAGTTTTGACTCACAAATAAAAGGGTTGATTCTGACCTCTGGTTATTAGCTAACCTTAAAATAGTCTGCAGACTGATAGCCTACTATTTATGTATAAACCTTTATTTGACCCATAGCAGACAATTTTCACATTTGCTTGTATGTTAGCATTATAAATATTTATTTGCTTTGTTCATTTTCATTTTATATAATTAATGTGTGTCTCAGAGAAAATGTATTTAACTTTTCTGTATATTTCCACCCCAGGCATTGACAAAAAAAAATCTGTTATCTCATTACAGTACATTTCTTTCTCATGTTACATAAATATAAGAAGATACAATCTATACTGATTTGTTACCTTGTTTCAGTGCATTTCTGTCATATGTTACATAATTACAAGATGATAAGGTATGAACGATAGATAAATCATTTTTCAGGTTCAGCATTTATAAAATGGTTTTTCCTTTTCTGTTCTGAGAAAATAATGAAGTTCATAAACACAGTTGTAAAGTAAAGAATTTTTGTTAACTATCAATAATATGTGCTGACGGTCTGGTAGCAAAGTGATTAGGTACTCCATCGAATTGTGTGCTTGCAGAGCAAAACAACTAAATTGAATTTTTTTATTCACTTCATGCATTTACAACAGCAGGGAAATAATTTAATAAATGCTTTGGAAATAATTAGGTCAGAGTATACCATTTTAATACAAAGGGAGTATAAAGTTATAAAAATAGCTGAACTAAACAATAAGCTCTTAGCATTAATTACATTCTGTAAAACAAATTGCTCTTTGACAAAGGTTTAATATCTTTCAGTTCCAGTCCCGACTGTGTGTCATGTGATTTAAAGGCCTTTATTCGTACAGTAGAAGGCAACCTTAATTGGAAAGCAGGGAAACCTTAAGTATATGGTGCTGTTTCATTGCAGTAACTTCCAGAACAAAGAAAACATGTCCAGACTAAACAAGAAATGAAGTTTCCTGACAAAAAAGATATTGTATTTTATACTGCTTTTTTGCCCTGTGTGACATGCCCACAATCTCTCTTTTTCTCTGACTTTGCGTAATATTATACTCTTAAGCATACAAGGTGGCAGTGATAATCTTGCAGACATGAAAAATGGCTGGAAGAAGTAAAATCAGAGGAATATGCATTACTTATATTACATAATTATCATTTAGAAAACATAGAAGTTTCTTTCATATCAAACCTAAACAGAGCAAATTGCTGTCTAAACAGGAGTTTAGAAACCATTCAGTGATCTTTGCATTATTGTGCAATCTTCCAGAATATTTATGTTCTATAGCTTTGTTTATTTTGACATTTGTTGTTATTTTTATTATTTTTATCATGATTATTACTATGTTGGTAGGGGTTGCATGCTTAAGCTTGTTCCTTCAAGAGGTAAAGTACAAGTACTGGGAAGATATCTGATGTATTTTAGAATTGCAAAGTATTTAAAAGGAGATTTATCAGAGTCTACTACAAATATGTTAGTTTTTAAGTTTGTTCTCATTTCGCCTTTACCATCTACTGTCCCTCTACTCATACATTAGCTTCATAAGGCTGTTCACTTTCTACCCTTACCATAAAATACACCACCATTCAAATGGAATTTTTACTGCTTTTGTATATAGCATTCCTCTTTTCTGCTCATGTGCAATTCAAATTAATTCTTAAAGAAGTTCTCATTCACTGGAGTTTCTCCTGTTTGACAGATAACACATACAGATATTGTAATGTACCTCTGGTGCATATAACAAATTGTAAAAAAGGGAAATTCAAATAGTTCACTTTTGACATGCTCTTAAATTTGGTCCAAATAAACTAAAACAATGAGTGAGAAGGTCACACAGAAAAACAATCAGTAAAAACTAAATGAAAACTCCAGCCAAGCTGGAACTTCCAATGAGTTGCCTCCCAAACCTCTTGAATCAGAGGCACATGGGATATATGCAAATGACCCTTATGAACACCAGGTGTTTCAGCTAATTGGTGATTCTGAATGCCCATGACTTGTTTCATCATTTTAATGGACAATTTCAGGCCAATAAATCCAAACCCCACTAGCTGTAGATATGCATATTTCGCCCTTATGACCTCTGCTTGTGCTCCGCTGATGAGGTCACTCATTGGAAGTTCCACCATGGCTGTAGTTTTCATTTAGTTTTTACTTAAATTTGATCCAGAAAAAATATATATATTTTTTTAACTTTTGCAATTCATCTAAGCATTAGCTAGACTTGTAAATCTGACACTTCATATTTCAAAATTTGAACTTGTGTACTAGCTGTCCAAAATAGAGCTGGATCATGGTCAAATGCCAGCCTAGACAGGGTAGTGGATTGTCCTTCCCCAACAGCAGCCTCCCAAGACATTCCAGTATCTCATTGGTTTGCTATTTTTCCCCGTTTACCATAAACTATTCAAACCTGTCGGTGTACATGCTATTTTCATCTTCACTTCTACAGTGATTACAAATATATGGAATTAACTTAAAACTTTTATTTCAAATTGTATAGCACAAACACTGATAGTCAATTGATAAACAAAACAATACAGTCTCACAATTAAAAAGAGACTTAGTATGACCGACAGTAAACTTCTCTACACTTGAAACTCACATTCATTGAAATTGATTTGAAACTCAGATTCAAAAAAAAAAAATTCATCTGGCCAGTTGTGGATTAAGTTTACTTTTGGGCTGTTTTCAAACCAAAGTCCCCTTCCACACATTATTAAGGTCATACACACATGCACGTGTTCTCTGATTCAACTTCCTGGTTGCATTACATTATATTCCTTGTATAATACAGCACCACTTGTTAGAATGTGTTATAAATTTGTAATTTTAAACATATTTCCAGTAAGCAATGAAAGAAAACGTATGAAACAATAATGACAAAACTACCCAATTCAGAACATTTCATCCATAAAAGGCCACTTTAATCTTTTGCCATTACAATCCACCAGGAGCAGTCAATCTACAGATGTAAAAGTCAGCTGAATAATTCTACATTAAAGAGATCTGTAACTAATGAAGAGGCTGCACCTGGAAAACAGCTTAACTTTTCATTGTTTTAACTACAAATTCACTGCCTGCTGCCCTTCAGGAATAGATTGTCTATGTTACATTAAAAAAACTGTTAAGCTGGCAATATTGTAGTAGTGAATGGCTGGCAAACCAAAAACAAGTTTATAGTTACTAAGCATCTCATCCAAAGGAGGATATAATCAGGAGTGCAGCACCCCCATTCTCCTTAACGTTCACCACAGTATCAGTAGTTCATTTACATATTTACATGGTGTGAGAGTAGAACCCACAGCCTTCTGCACCAAAAAGTATTCTACCTAATGTGCTACTAACAATGCTTCCAAATTCTCTGCACAAACACTGCTGGCCATTTGCTAAATTAAACAGCTGCACATTATAAATAGACTTGGCATGAGCAAAAGCCCTTCTTTCCTTGAAACTCTCAATTCCTTCAAAATGCATTGTAAATCACAATTCTTTAAAAATGCAATGAAACTGAAATTCCTTGAAAATGCAGCCCTGATGACTACATAAGCAGCATAGAGCTAATCCCTTAGCACATGAAATCTGGACAAAGACAAAAATAAATATGGGTACAAAGGCCCAAAAATAGAGATGGATTTTAAATATTAATCTTATAAACTTTAAAAAATTGTTAGAATAAAAGGTTTTGTGTTATGCATTTTCTGAATGATATTAAGTCTGAAATGCAAATATTTGTCATTATAAAATGGAGCCAATGCTCAATGATTTGCTAGAAAACCACACATTTTATCAGGAAGAGATCAATAATGGGGTAAGTAGTAAACAGTAAGTGTTTTACCCTTACAAGCAGCCTAGATTTTAGGGTGTCTAGATTTTTTTATGACTTGGTGAAGACGGAGATCACATTTTCAGTGGTCTGTAATCACACTCAGTAGTTTGTTGTGTGATACTAGCTCTATATTGGACTTGGTGGATGACAATATATGTAAGGTAGATTTTGGGAGGAGAGAGTTGGAGGCGAACAGTAGTTTAGGACTTATTTGTATTCAGCAGGAGTTGTAAGTTGTTGTAGCCAATTTCTGTGGAGGAGAAAGATTTCTGGTTAAGTGCTTGGAGCATGGGTGGTATCTTAGCAACACATATTAGAGTGGAGTCTTTGATGTATTGTACTGTGGTAGCCTCTTTGGGTGCTGTGTTTACATCACTGGTACAGAAGTTGAACAGTAGTGGTCATAGGATGAAGCCCTGTGGTATTCTGACCAAAATAGGAGAGATCATCCTTTCACTTCACTGGTTGGGACCTATTAGTGAGGTAACTAAGAAACCAGTTAAGTGAGGAAGGATAGCCCATGAGAAAAGAGTTAGAGTTTAATGATTGACTTTTGCAAAAGCTTTAGACAGATCCAGAAATAGGGCTGAGTTTTGAAGACTTGAATTTCTTTTCTGATTTATTTTATATGTGAAACTTAGAATGGCAGTGGTATTACTGTGATTGGGTCTGAAACCATGATGTTAATGAGAGGGGAGGTAATAAGAAGTAATATATGTAGTAAGTTGAGAGAAGATACACCTGTCCAAGATTTTGGAGAATGCTAGGAAAATGGCAACTGACCTATAGTTTGTGATTTTGGTCAATAAGCTGCCATTATGACAAAGTATTATATAGGAATTTTTCCATAATGTAGGGACATATTTTTCATGGATAGAGAGGCTTATTATAACCGAAACAGGATATGCAAGGTTATATGCAGCAAGTTTAATTTCTTCAGATGGAAATTGGTCAGAGTCAGTGATTGCTGTCTTTAGTGTATGTCGATATTTTTTATAGCAGATGTTGGCATTGGAGTGAGTGTGAAGGTTTGTTGTGGCTTCATTGACTGGAGTGGAATGACTGGATTTTTAGAAGGGATTTTTATTATTATTCATAAAATATGAGTTAAGCTATAATCCAATCATTTAGGGGGTTATTAGATGGGGATGGGCTGGATTGGTTTAATTTCTCAGGATTCCGCAATGTATTTATGGATTTCCGGATTTTTTTGGGGGCTGTTTGATGAATTGTAGCTGTTGTTATAATCTGCTTTTTTTTTTTTTTTATACATTATCTTCCTTATCTGCCTATATTGTTGTAAAAATGATTATGACTTGCTTTGTAGCCATGACTTTCAGGCTTTGTCTGCAAGTTGTATGAGGTGTTTTTTAACCAACGGTCTGGTTAGTTTCCAATTCTTAAGCATTTTTGCCTTTCTTCCATCTTTTGCATATTCTATATATTGTAAATATTTATCATGTAATTAATCGCTTTGAACTATGTATTATGAACTATATGCTGTACTCATTTCATATTTCCATGTTAAGGTTCCCTATTTTTGTAGTCTCATAAATCAATGTATGTCGTGGTATTTGTTAACGGTCTGAATTTGAACATCCGTGCCATTCACCATTCTCATCCTTAACCTTAAAAGACGATGATAAAAAATTTAAGTCTTTACAAAACTGTCAGATGAAAATTTAGATTATACACTTTTATCTTCTTAAGCTTATTGTCACAAGGGATGGATACATGTACACACCATCCATGGCTTGAGTTTAAGACAAGTAATACTCAGAAGAGAGGAAACATAGCAAGTTATGGAATGACTACCAATAAAACACTTTACAATCTGAGTGAAACCTGGTTCAAGCATATTTGAAAGACACACAGTAAGTAGTAAAATGAGTAAATTTTACAATAAAAATGCAATGAAATAAAACAAAAAAAAAGCATAAGATATGGTTTGTCTGAATAGTGGTAGTGTTATTGAATGGGTTTTTCTAATGCAAGATTAGGCTAAGCGTTATTGTGCTTCAAGAAAGAGGGCAGGGGTACACCCCCGGCATCAGCTTACTAATTCTGTGTACTAATCCTAATGCTGTACCTTATGTCAGAAAAATCCATTCTGCAACACAACCAATATACAAGGCAAGCTCGGACACACAATCACAAACCAAACAAGATGCACTACATGAAAACAGTTTCCTTACCTAACCCTAAGTCACCAACACTCAAAAAAGCCACACTCCTACCCTTACACCAACACAGTGACCTCTGCCTATATTCTGATACTGCATTTTCATACTGTCGACATTCTAAACTCTGCCTGGGTGGGACAAATGTAGAGGAAACTCTGGTGGAGAACCATAGTGGTCACTCGGCCTGGGTGTAGGGTACAAGACTATTTGAACCATTTGGCATCTGGTTCCCTTCAAAATTTTCCTCAAGATACCTGACATTCGTCAGTCTCAGTTTTATCTTGTAAAGCAAATGATTAGAGGTCTTGGGGCTGAAACAATCTTAATTGATTGTCAACCTTTAAATGGGTAAGAAGCCAGACTAACTGCAATAAAGTGTGGAATGCTATTGTCAAGTGGGCCACTATTGGTTAGCTGAGCTAGTGCTGTGGGATGAATCAAATTCTAGGTTATGGTGCTGGAAACCAATGGTCATCAGACTACAGACAAGGTGTTTGATGTAGACAGCAGGATAGTAGCTATGGAAGTTACAATCTACTAAGAAGTGTGTAACCGCTCACTTGCTGAATCAGCTAGCCCTGAAAATGGATGGTGCTAGTGTCAGGCTCATATCCAACTGTTGCTGGCACAGGGGGGCCAAGGGGACTATGCCTCGATGAGTAGGATTGCTGCTGTAGTGGCACTGAAACCCAAAGGAGGAGACATGTGGAACTGACACAGATACAGATCTTGATGCTAGTGGCAGATATTCAAGCAAGAGCTTTGAAGACTGAAGTGGAGAAGGGTTGCATATGAACAGTAGCTGAACATGGGTCTTTCAGTCCTGAGTGATAGAGTGTGAGTGCAGTACCGAAGGGACAGGTGATGCCCTCTGTGAGCATCAGTCATTCAAAAAGCAGCTGGGTTCAGATTCGCAAAGCCAGAGGGTGTGAGAGATGGCATAATGGTTAAAATGTTTCCTCACAGACTCAAGGTACAGAGTTTGATTCTTTCTTTCAAGAGATAATTGGCTAGTAACCAAACAAAGAAGGCCCACCAGGTGTTTAACAGATGTGTGCAGTAAATATCATAGGTAGGTACTAGGCTATCGGCCCAAGGGCCTAAGTAAGCCTAGCCAACAAGGTTCCCTGGCTTATGTCACCCAAGAAAGATAGTTTCCTGTGCCACAGTCGAGCAGAGTCACAGAAGTGATCCCCAGGGTGTATTTCCTATTTCCCATCCACTCATCAAAATTTTTCTTGAAGAGTGCTAATGAGGAACTTTGTTTGACATGGATGGGTAGCTTTTTCCTGAGTATGGGAAGTCTCTGGGACAGGAATCTATCCCTCCAGCATGTCCTGTTTTATTGTGGTGACAAGGTTTACAATTAGAGTTCAAAGTTAATTCTAATTGTAATCCAGGGGTGTTCTAATAGTTGTGAACTGAAGTTAAAACTGTGTCTAATAGCTCCTTTCAGTGACACAACCAGCATCATTGAAAAAATCAGAGCTAAGTAAAAAAATGAACTTTAATATATTTTAAAATACAGTCAACCAAGAGCTTTCATCTCATACGTATCAGGCACTTAATCAGAGTTATATCAAACAGTGTGTACGTAATATTTAAATAAATGTCCTCCAGTCAAATCCATGGATGAAATGTTAATCACACCAAGTTATAAAACACACAAAAAAGTATTAAAACAAATCAAAACAAATAATTAGCTGTCCCTATAGTTCATAGGTACGTTCATAGGTAGGTAATAGGCTATCAGCCCTAGGGCCTATACAAACCTAGCCAAACAATT
This sequence comes from Protopterus annectens, assembly GCF_019279795.1. Taxonomy (NCBI): domain Eukaryota; kingdom Metazoa; phylum Chordata; order Ceratodontiformes; family Protopteridae; genus Protopterus; species Protopterus annectens. The sequence goes on along the minus strand of NC_056750.1, from coordinate 733,717,603 downwards.
TCCCTGTTTTTTGCCACCCAAGAAAATTATTTTCCTGTGCCCCTTTCGAGCAGAGCCACAGCAGTGATTCCCGGGGTGAATATCCTATTATCCATCCAGTTGTCAAGTTTTCTGTTAAAGAGGGCTAATGAGGAGCTTTGCTTGAGGTGAATGGGCAGCCTATTCCAGAGCAGGGAAAGTCTCTGGGACAAGAATCTATCCCTCCAGCATGTTCTGTTTATTGTGGTGACAAGGTTAAGGTCCCTGGAGCATGTGGTTCAGAGAGATTGGGATTTCTTTAAGTGTAGCATGTCCATCAGGTCTGGGCGAGACATGGCTTTGTATGTTAGACAGATGTCGCCTCAGAGTAGGCGATATGTGACGGAGTACAGCTGGAGTTTTTCGAGACAGTCGGTGTATGGCATCTGTTTGAGCCCCGTAATCCACTTAGTGAGGTATTTCTGTGGCCTTTCCAGCTGTTGTAGATGTCTTGTGAGGTACATGCCAAATGGGGTGTTGTACTCTGATGGGTCTAATAAGGGATGAGTAGAGAGGAACAATGACCTCACGTTTTCTTTTTATTTTATCTATCATGTTAACAATATAGACTGTAAATTTGAGTAAATATGTATATATAACAGAAGAAGATATAATTAATTTAATATTTACACTGGCATAATGGATTGGCCCTGATATTTAATATGCTCACCATAGACATGAATCATTGAAACTTGGCGGTTGAGATGTGTTAAGTCTCAATTGCAATGTCAATACGTTTAACTCTGTCAACCTCAAAAAATCTAAATTTCGTAAAACTCATGCAAGTGGCTGAATGTTTATAAAAGGCATTGTTAAGATGGTGTTTTCTGATGTCATATAAATGTTCCCTCATGCGGTCTCTCAATATGGTTAGTTTTACCCACATAAAATCCTGTGCAAGAACTACATGTAGCAATATAAACTACATGCATAGTGTCAAAGTTACATTTACCTGGACAAGTTAAGCTATAGTAAAATGCTTTAGCTAGTAGGTAAGGAACCTCGTGGATTAATCTACAGTACTTGCATCTCCCACTTGTACTCATATAACAGATATGATTAGTAAATAACCCCTCTGTCAATCAAATTGTTTATGCTAGGACCTGTACTAAAGACCACAACTGGTTGTTCACCAGATTTTTCTTTTATGTCTCTGGGGAACATCATATTCCACACATTTTTGAATGTTTATACATATTTAGTAATTTTATAACAAAAGGTGAGACCTTCCCCACAGACTCATCCTTATTAGTGTTAAGTAAATTCCTTTCAGAAATATTACTTCAAATTATGACCTAATAGGGCTGCAGATCTCATCTTCCTACCTTTAAATACTTCCACTGATTTTAATAAATCATCAGGGTATCCCCTGTCTCTTAACATACCCCACAAATTATGTATTTATTTTTCAACTTTCTTCTCCTCGCAATCACTCTAAAATACCCGACCCATCTCGCTGTTGACAATCCCTCTTTTTGGTGAAAGGGGTGACAACTGTTGAAGTGTAGGTACAAATTTGAGAATGTTCTTTTTTCTGTAAATTGTAGAAGTAAATCTTTGACAGTTATTATCTTTACCAATAATAACATCTAAATAGTTGATTTTCTCTTAATCCATCTGGTAAGTAAACTTAAATAAGTAGTTGTCTAAAATAAATAATGAAAGATATTAATTCATCTACTGTGCCTTACCGTAAAATTGAAATGTCATCTAAAAATCTCAAATAGGTGTGAATCAGCGGTTGCAACCCAGAATCAAAAATGTGGCTTTTTCCCAGTCTGCCAAGACTCAGTTGGCATATATGGGAGCACATGCTCCTCTCATAGCCAAACTCTAATCCAGATGAAAATATTTACCTTTAAAGAAGAAGTAATTGTTGGAAAGTACTCTCTCTAGAAGGGTATCAGTAACCAAAATCTAGATAGGTGAAATAGAGAATTGACAGATCAAATTCATTAAACAAATAATGCCCTTCATTTTTAGAGCTGACTGTAAATAAATTGATCATGTCAGTAGTAAACAAAGATTCATCAAAATCAACCTTTTTCAACTTTTCTAATAAATGACATGAATTGCATCATATATAAGGAGTGCTTTCTAAACAATTTTATATAACCTAACAATACGTTTTGTTATGGTTCGGTTTTAGACCCCATATCTGCAACTATGGGTCTAAAAGCAGGGTTCAATTGACTTTTATGTATCTTTGGAATAAGGAAAAGTCTGAGAGTGAATGGATTAAATGCCATTAAATAATCAAAGGTTGTTTTATCTATCAACCCTTGAAGTAGTAAATCATTCAAGATGAAATAAAATAGCTTATAGGCAACATAGATTTCATTTCTTAATACTTTGTTATAGGCATATTCATCTGTTAATAGTTCAAACATTTTAGAAGAGTAATCAGAACTATTCATTATAGCTACCCCCTGCCTTTAGCAGGTTTCATGACCCTCAAACTTTTATCCTTCTTTAAGAAGCTTAAAAACATCCTTTCCTTAAGTGAGAGAGTATCTACAAATCTCCCCCTATACTTGTGACATTGTCTAAATTTGTTTTCACATAATCTTTCAAATGTGGCAACAAGTGAATTAGAAGAGGTTTAAAAACACATTCTTCCTTTTGCCTTTTAATTCAGATATACTGCCAACCCTACTAGGAAAGAAAATAGTCTCAAATTCAAATTTCTAGTATAAGAACTTTTGCAAGTTCCACACTGAAGTTTAGTACAAATTGAAAACATTTCCAGAAACCGGCACTCCTTTCTCAGAGACAGTTAAACTCGACAAATTAAAAAAACATTGAACCCGGCATGCTGTAATACATTGAATTTTCCTTTACAACCACAATTACAAAAATAACCAAGGGTGCTATTTAATATTTTCTTCCATTTCCCTGCCACCATCAATGACTGCTGAAAAAATCCTTCCTCTGATTCAAGCCTATCTCCTATGTATGTGATACCTCTTTCAAGACTAATCTCTTGAACTGCTTCACTTGCAGCCCGTCTAAAACATTTGGCTCAATCATGTCATCATCCAAAGAGTCTGAACTGAAATTATTGCTCATTAACCTAACTTCAGCCTCTTTTTTTGTCAAACAAATTTTTGGAATGGGATAGTTTAGAGTATGCATATTTGTCCCCATAGTCTCATCTGTCCCTGTCTAATTTTTTAGTCTTTCATTCTCTATTTTGTTTTATAATGTTGTCCACTTTCAAGAAAACATTGTTTTAATCCTCTCTAACAGAACTGAAAATTAAGTCTGTAACAGTTGCTTGATTCACTTGAGTTCCACATTGAGTTTACTTAGTTTCTTCTCATTTTCTTTAATTAACACTTCAGTAAGCTTCACACCAGTGGCATCAAACAATTCAAGCAATTCCTGATGTAAAATAGAATGTTCATCCATTCTCACTGGAAATTTCCATAATCTTAGTCCCTTTGGGACTTGTTTGACTCACAATCATTGAGGTAAGAAATTCCCAGTTTCAAATTTCTCAGCTTTAAATGTTTTGTGTTATAAATCTACCAAATGTACTCTCAAACTGACTCTAGGAATATTGGAAGTTAAATCAAACAAACATTATAGTCCTGTAATCCATTTATCAAAATTAAAGTTAATACAATAGGTTTGTTGGGTACTCACAATTGGTTATCTGTTTTCTATGTCTGGACGCACTCATATAAACTCTCTCTGGATCTACTGTTTGTTAAACAAGGACAGCCAGTGTTCCTTTGGTTGTGGTCTACCATTCCATCTTCTATTTCTCATTTAACTGGCAGAGATATGGCTTTCTGTTATAATAAAATGGTAAAGTCCCCAGGTAGTTTGAAATCTTGGGAATCTCCAAAAGTTCCTTAAGAAGCTTCCATAATGCTGGAAACTGCACCACACACAAACCAAAATCACAATCCCTATGTCAAGAACTAGTAACCAAACCTAGGAAAACCAGCACATGCTTAACAGATTAGTGCAGTACATTGTTACAAATAAAGAGTTCAAAGTTAATTGTAATTATAATCTAGGTGCATTCTAATAGTTATGAACCAAAGTTAAAAACGTCCCATTAGGAGCACAAACAGTTCTATTCAGTGCCACCACCAGCACCATCGAAAAAATCAGAGCTAAGTAAAAAAATGAACTTTAAAACATTTCAGAATGCAATCAAGTAACCCATAACCACTAGAAATGACCTAACTAACATACACTTTCCTAAAAATGCCTATGATACATAGGAACAAAATTGTGTTTGGCTGCACGGTTAGGCTTATAAAGGGCCTGTTGTTTGTTAGTCTCTTACATTCCTATGAACCTAAAAGCCTTAAGCTTTAGCTATTATAGAACTTCATTAGATTTATGAGTTGAAATGCTTCATGCCAGTGCAGCCTTATTGTACAGTTTATATATATATATATATATGTGTGTGTGAGTGTGTGTGTGTGTGTGTGTGTGTGTGTGTGTGCATGCTTTTTTTTTTTTTTTTTATCAATCTAATATGTAAGTGACTTTTTACCAGTGCTGTTTACTGGGATGTTGCAATCATAAATGAGGACTGTTGTATAAGAATCAATATTTGAAAGTCTGCACTGTGAGCTAATTTCATTCATATTCTATAATGATCATTACTTCTCTGCCAGTAGATTAAGCTGGTGTAAACTCGTGAAGTAAAATAAGTGCAACATCTAAATGAGTTTTTATATTTTTTAAATGTTTGGACAGTTTTCATGCTATTTCTAAACTACATGATGTTATAATGAGTAATGCTCTATTACTCGGTATGACTGCCAGTTAAAGTATTTTAATTTTATTTAATGATCATGAATGTATGTTTACAGATATGCGAGAGTCATACTCCTCTGTGTTTACTGCAGGATATCCACATTTGATAAATAGGTAAGGCTGTACCAGTGAGTAAGTGTAATATATATATGTATGTGTATATATATATATATATATATATATATATATATATATATATATATATATATATATATGTAAATGCATGAGCATCAACAGCAAAAGGTTAGTTTGGTAATCCTTGTGTCCTCCAAGACATAGGTCGATCTTGGGTAGTACTTGTGTATACGTTCATTCTTCTGTTACAGCCTACTATAGTACAGGTTTGCAGGAGAGCTAGACACTATTGTAGCACTCAACTGGAGCAAGAAATAGAATCTTAACATACACTGCGTGTTTATCTATGGTAAGATGAGCACAAAAACAGTCTCTCTCATCATGCAGTGGTTTGGGGAATGTGAGAAGATTTTTAACAGCTATTCATTTGAAGACACATCACCAAAAGTGTTTTCAGTGAACTATTGCCTTCACACTTTTCTCCAATGCTGTGCATCCAAGGAGTTGGTATAAATACGTTTAGAGTGGGAAAAATATATAAACATCTGATATTAAAAAAATAAATAAAAATGCCTTTTACAAACACTCATTAAGCTGCCTATCTAAATGTGAAATCAAATATAAATTTGGTGTTATTGACAGAGTTGATGTTGCCCAGAGGAGTGGAAGTTTAGAGACCCTTTTGGAATATAAAGACAATGGTAGCAGTTTATTAGTTGCCATGATTATTTTTCACTCTTAATTTGTAATAATTGTAAATATGCTTTGTTGTATATGATGCTATTTAGGATTATTATATTATTTCTCAAGAAAAAAAGGGCTGGAAAAGGCACAAAAAATTCTAACTTTCAAAGTTCTGTTGTCAACGCACTGTCATAATCTAAGTCAGATCAGTAAATGTGCTCTTCCTTACCCTAAAAATGCTAACTAATCTGCAGAAATTCTATATCAAATACTCCCCTCCCCTTCCACTTCAGGAGCCACAACCTATCTAAGTCAGATCAGTAAATGTGCACTTCCTTACCCTAAAAATGCTAACTAATCTGCAGAAATTCTATATCAAATACTCCCCTCCCCTTCCACTTCAGGAGCCACAACCTTGTGGCACACAAGGTCTTTATTGCCTACTTCCAGCTTGACTTGGGAGGTGGGCTTGTATTTGGTATCTCCATCCCATTGGAAAGTCGATTTGATGACAGCATTAACAAATTCTAAAACTATATCTGTAAAACTTTAAATATAAGGATCTAAGATTAGTCCAGTATAAACATCAGAACAACATTTACCGAAGAAAACAACCATTAAAAACTTCATATACACCATGTAGACATTAAAAAATGCTAGATTCAGTACCGGAACTGACAGTAGTACATGACAGTATGGGATTAAATCAGAGTATGAGCCATAAACAAATAATGTATTGCTAGCATGAAGTGACGTTAAAAATACATGCTTGAACTGATTTTACACAGAATGAATTGCCAGCATTAAGTCTTGACCTACTCCTTGTGCTACTGTTATGAGATGCAAACCGTGATGCTTTGTTATTAGTAACGCATAAAAAATGTAAAGTAGAATTTCATCACAACACACAAAAAAACTAACTAGTACCACCTACTGGTCCTAATTAAAATAACCATGATAAAATTAATGTTTGAGCCAAAACAACATGAACTTAAAGGAAAAACAAAAAAATATTACAAAACACTTGTGCGTACATATAGCTATGTTGTGCCAATCACATAAATTTAGAATACATAACTGTTGCTGCTCACAATTTCTAAATGGGCTAACTAAAATAATAAATATCTTAACTTCCTAATTAAAATTCCAGATTGATTTTATTGTACATGTTAAAAACTGTACTTAAATTAATATTTGCACATTAAATAATATGTTGAATTAACATTTACACATTAAAATGTTAAATAATATATAGAATTGCTATGTAAAAATCCTGAGTAAAGTATTTAGTAGTAAAATGCTTTCATTAAATTTAATTGGGGTCAGATAGTCTCGGGTCAAACTGTACAATAAATATTCTCATAGAGAATAAATACGAATTTAATTATGAAAGTGTATCCAATTACATAGGGGGTCAAATCTTCTGGAGTCAGTGTTTCCTTTTCTGCTACTTAACCAGCTCCCACAAGAAGTGGGCATGTAACACCACATCTGTAGAGGCAGACATGCAGCTGGTTTGTTTCAAGTCCATATGGCTTCCATTACCTAAGTTGTATGTATTCATCCCATTTTTTCGGCAGGTGCACAATGTAGTATTGTACCTCATATGACCCTTCAATTATCATTCCAGCAGAACAATCCCAAGACTCCAGAGGTGAAAGTCAACATCCTTGCTACATTTAAATAACTAAAATTTAATCAACCATACCACAAGATCCATTCAGTGCATCATTTCAGGGAAGGTTCTACATAGTAACAAAGACTATACTATCTCATTTTCCTTAATTTTGGAGCACATACAAGATCAGCTGTAAAACTCTAGTTAAAAAAATAAGCTAAATAAATTACCATTTATATATACCACTAAATCCTCATGTTGAGTGACAGAATAGCAAAGGCTACAGTAGATCTGTGCATACTGACATCTGCATTCCCAAGCCCAGTCTTCCTTATGTACTGTGTAGTAGAAATAATCTGTGCTCCCTTGTAACAATTAAATGAATAATGACCAATTGCATAATTCATCATAGAGGCAGTCAGCCCACATCTGTTCCAATTTTAATTTGATTATTATTTTATGAAGAGGTTTTTGCTTTTGCAGTTAGCTCTTTATTAACTTCTCTGTACCATTCTTTGTACTGTGAATTAGGTTATCACAGGAAAACGGTGTTGTTGCAAGGTCTGAAGCATAGGTGGGTTGCATTGCTGAAGAGGCTCATTTATTTTTCTGTTAATTTTCAGGTGAGAAGAATGAACAGGCTGCTGAGATATTGCACCCCCCCCCCCCCCATTGCAAGTTGACTGATAGCCATGCCTTGGGCTGGAAACATTGAAAGAAGTTTCAGCCACAAAGAGAGAATCAGAAACCAAGGAAAGACATACTTGCACCTCTTCTAAGGGAGCCTTTAATGACAATCCTTATAGGTATGGAAATATCTGGTGAGGTGCAAGTAAAAAGAGATGGTTAGGTGCAACAAAACTGATGAGTACTTGTAGTCGTCTGAGGCATTGAATGATGGGGAGAGATCCAGACTGCCTTACATGGTGGGAAATAGGAATGCAACAGCTTTGAAAGAAGTTGTAAAAGCCATTTGTGCTGAACATTTTCTTTCCATTAGGGCAGCTAACTATGCATTTCTGGTTTTGCCTTTAGAAGGGAAAAGACTAAGGGCCACATCTTCAGGTCAGTCAGACAAAGCCCTCAGTGAAGATATTTTTTCTGTCACATGGTAAATACAGGACATACAGGTGCGGCAATTACATCACATATTGCCAGACAGTAAAGGAAAAAAATTGGAGTGGTGAATACATTAATTTATTTGACTTTATAGATATGGATAGAATACATTGATATGGATACCACAAGGTCAAAGAATTTCGTCAAAGCTTTAGCTATTATGGGTAGGCACCAGTCAAATTTATGTCATGGGACACCTGGGTTCTGGGCTTCAACTATTATATGGCAGTAATTTTAGAAAAAAGAGCTGGACAAGAAGCTTCTTTATTGAGCTACATGCTCATGGTCATTGTCTTTTTGGTTGTGGCATGGCCAAAAATGCAGAAAGCTCAAGGCAGCAAATAAGCAGTTAAGATAGGTAGAGAGGCATGCAGCTACATGTCTCAACATTATGATTGATAAGCCTAGAGGAAATTCTTCTCAGAGATTTTAACAGGTCATAGAGTTAAGTCATACCGGGATTTTAATGCTGGTAATTGAATTTGCCCTTTATCCGGGTTTCCTCATGCATCCATTATTTGTGGAGGTCATATATGCTGCATCTAAATTCTGGTTCAAAGATACCAAAGGTACTTTGTTAAAAAATGCATCTACATTTAAGGTTAATAATGTTGCTGATAAAGAAGTGGACAAGGTCAAAGTCTTGTTTTGTGGTTTGTAGCAGACATAATGCCTTATATAGGTTGAAATATGCCGTCACAGGATCATACCCCAATAAATTTGCAAGTTTTATTAGTTTTGCTAAAATTACCCAGAAAACAAAATGCAATTGAGATTTTTGAAGGTTTTATTGTATGCATATATGTATTTATTTTTAATTATATTGAGTGTTCATACTAACTCACATTTTTACAAGAATCTGCAATTAGTGAAATGGAATAAACAAATAGTTAAGGGTACACTGAACAAGGAGATGGTGAAGGGTAGAATAACTGGTCCATTTCCGAAGCCAACCTTTGAATCATTTACTGTCTCTCCTCTAGTGCTGGTGTCCAAGAAAAAGGATAGAGATTTCAGGCTAGTACATAATTTGTCATAACCTAAAAGTCCCTTTTTTAATGAGGAAATCGACAGAATAGATGCCAAAGTCCTTTATTCCCCAGTGGATGAAACAGTTCAGATTATTCATGCATTTAAAGAACTGCGGTTAGTTAATGTTGATAGCAAAGTAGCATTCCATCCTATTCTTATTCATATTTGCCAACAAAAGCATGTTTACTAGATATGGAATTTGAGGATGTCCTATATTTTTTTTAAACCTTCCTATGCCTTGCTTGCACTACTTTTGGGTGCTTCAGTTCAGTATTGTCTTAGAGTTGGGAATAAAGGTCCCAAGGTCAAGCTGGAGTTAATTACCTGGATAGTTTTGTCATCATAAGGAAAGGATAATCAGGGACTAGGGATGGTCAACATTAAGGGGCATACAAAACCAATCGCCTTTCAAGGTACATATACAGATGCATCTATTCCTGCCTTTTGGTTGCCAAAGAACAAGTTAGACAAGGGATCTAATTACTTAAAAATTTTCTTAGTTTCGGAAAAGTTTACAATTGGTTCGGTAAACCTTCATGTTCAATTACTTAATTTCTCTTGCGAAGTGTTGTACAAGGTAGGACATCTACTTGCTCACTAAATAACTTTGTGATGAATGTTCATAAAAAAATGTCATCATTATCAATAGGGTCGGGTGAGCTGACTTTGGGTTATGGATTAACTTTCTATTGGAGTTTAATGGCTGTTGTTTGCAAGAACACTAGTTGTCCAATGATTCACTTCAGCATTTCACACATGTAGCTGGGGGTCATGGCATGGGAAGCATATTCCAATCGCCGGTGGTTCTAAGCCCCTTAGCTGCAATCCTGGAGGAGAAAAGACATCACATTTTTAAAGATTATGGCCATTTGAGACAGCAGCATTTGTATCACAGGATTATCTAAAAAACTACAAGATTATTGTGTTTTTTGGAGGTATGGGGCAAGAAAGAATTTAGATACTACAGATGCGTCATAGAAGAGGCCATTATGACCTCCTTTGAGTAACAAAAGAAAAATCTATGTTGCACAATCATGCCAAAAAGTCAACGGACTCCACTGGTGAATGAAATAGCACCCACACTTAAAACTGAATCTTCTTTATTACAAAACACAGCCGATTAAACGCTTTCATCCACAGTAATGTGGACTTATTCAGGATCAGCACCATTTGTTTACAAAATGGGAAGTAATTTAAAAAGTAATTTGGAACAGAATTGAGTTAGGACATTGCATGATAAGAAACACACTAGGAAATGTGGGCATTGCAGGCAATGCTACGCTATACTTGAATATGAGGGTGTTGTCCTTGAAAACGTTAATAAAACTAAGATCACTTTTATGCAGGGGAATTGCAATTCAAAATATGTTGTATATATGGCCAAGTGCATGACTTGTCCATGTTGTTATATAGGCAAAACAGAGCGATGCCTTAAAAATAGGATATATGACCATATGTACAACATTAAAAAGAAGGATGGGGAGGGGCATGGCCAAGATGATGTCCATGTAACAGCACTTTCTCACAGCTCTCTTACCTCAGTACTATTTCTGACAGGAATGTTAAGAAAATCAAATAAGAAGAAGATCATCTTACTACCAAACAACTTTTAGGACTTAAAGATATCTTTGGAAGAATTTTCATTACTTTTCATGAGAAAATTCCTGTCCAATTAATTACCAGAATACCAACTACAGCATCAGCTATAAAGAATGAGCCATTTCTGGAATTCACCTCAAGACTCTGCCTTCAAAAAGGAATTGCATTCACTTATTGCTACTATTCAGGAACTAACAACCACCATTGACAAGTTGGACAACAAAACAGACTCGTTTGAAGAAAAATGTTCCCAAAAACTAGAGCAGCGTCAAGAAATGTTTACTCAACAAAAAGCTCAAATATCTGCTATAGAACAGTCATTGAATGACATTGATTCCAGGCTTTTACAAGAAGAACTTCAAACAGAAGTTTTGCTGCAACAGAACTCACATTTATTAGAGAAAATAGATGATCTGGAAAACAGAATGAGAAGACACAACATATGAATATATGGATTACCAGAAAAAGCTGAAGGTGACAATATAATAAACGTTCTTACCACCTGGATCCCAAACATATTGAAATTGCCTGAAGCCCTTTCCTATGGTACAGGAATACCATAAATAAAAAATAAACCAAGATCCATAATTGTAGACTTTTCTCTACTCAAGAAAAATAACCTATCCTTTAAAAATGCCTGGACTAATACACCAATCAAATATAATGATGCTTTAATGAGATTTGACGACGACTACTCTATAAAAGTGGTTTCTAACAGCAAAGAATGTCTGCCAATAATAAAAATTCTGAAAAAGAAGCAATTGAAAACACATCTCTTGTTTCCAGCAAGACTTACTTTTATTCCCTATGGAAGAAAGACTATTTTAAACAACAAATTCAGCAGTAAAATATCTTTCTAACAATAACATATTGACACAAGAAGAATCTATGGACTTGACAAATAGTACACCAAAAAGGAATGCAGAGGTAAATAACTGGAAGACAGTTGAACAGAAGAAAAAAAATGAAGGACAAATAAATTAAAAGTCATATATACCTTTAAAAAGTTAAATAATGCCATAAGAAACAACAACACATGTTATGGTTGTTAAATCCAATGAAATAGGTACATTTGTTCATTTATCCCTTACTAAGTATACCTAGAACAGACATAAACTAATTAGAATAGTTATGAAATGTCTAATGTCTAGGTAAAAAACTGAGAAACATGGGAATAGTCATGTTCATTTGATTGTTGGGACTTATTTTCATTACAACATATTAAAATGCATAAAGAAATAAATACTATGATTCATGTGAAGTGTTATGTCATTCAAGTTGATATAATTCTCTCTCTTTACTTCTGTCTACTTATAAATGTGTTAAAAAGCTAAAATCCCTAGGTACATATTGTTTCTGAATGGGGCTTTCAGATCGTGAGAGACAATGAGTTTACATTGAATAACTTTTAAAAATTGAAGATTTACAGCTAAGATTGTTGTTGTGGTGATTTGTTTTTCTGGGCTTCTGTGGATTAATGGGTTTCTATCTGCGAGAGGTTAAGGAAGTGATGTTGTTCATACTATTCTACTATTGCCATGCAGATTTACAAATTAACTATATATCTAACCCTAAGTAATTACATCACTTGCACCAGCATTGCCTATAAAAGAGATAAAATCCTTTTCTTTCACACTTTGTTCATGAGCTGCTGGCTTCAGATTAATATTCACAACAGCACTCAGACGCTTGATTTTCCCTTGCAAGCACTTCATGATTGCGTACATTGTCGTCTGAATAAAGCATCAGGGGATGGTGACATGAATCTTAAAGGAGCACACTTTTTAAAGTGCCAACACTACTACAAAAGTTGAAACCGCGAATAAATACAATATATGTATATTGAAGCACAAAGCACGACTATAAGTACAATAAGAAGAGTAACCGCTATGCAGTATAATTAATTAGTCAAGAAGACAAATACAATTTAAGACTCTAATAGCCACAAAGTTACAGCCCCTGTATACTATGAGCAATCATTAATCATTTAAGTTACTTGAGCTGAAAAGCGAAAATCATATGGCTAGATTCAATAAATAGATATTTGCAAGCCTATTAATGAGATTTCTATATGTTAATTGTAATAAGACTATAAATTAATATTTTACTTTACTTGATTCAAATGAACATTAGATATGTAGAGGGACGTTATTTTGATGTCAGGAAATATTGTTTTAAGTTGGTAATCACCACTATTTGAATAATATGCATACATCAAAACAATATACATTTACATATTACAACAAAATGTTAATACTTTCAAATACATGTCCTCTACTCTTCTGAGTACCTGACTATATTAAGCTTTAACAAAAACAAAAAATGAGCAGGCAACAGATCCTTCGACACTTTTATTAAAGTTAGCGCTTTCACTGAAACAAGTGAATCAGCTTCTTCAGTAAAAAAAACTCAGTCTCACAGTTTAAGCACAATAAACTCAGAGCCAATAAGCAACTATTCACAAACATGATGTAATTCAGTTTCTTAATTAAAGCAATATTGCAGATATTTGTAAAGTAAATAAATTTATATAAAACATCAAAAATCGCTTTAAATAAGGAAATGAAAAAAAACTTAAAAACTTGCTCTATATGTTCACTGCTAACCAAAACCTTTCCAAAAACCAATATTCAAAAACACTAAATTTTAATAATTTAAAAACAATATAATGAATATTACTACCCATATTATACAAATGCATATAAAACTATATACAAAAACCTAGCGAATTATACACCATAACTGTCTTATACCTACCTAAACCTATATTATTAAACTATAAAATAACCTTAATGAAAAACTATAATCGTTTGGGTTGTACTAAAATCCAACATTATTATATTTTTTCTAGTGCTTAACACATATTGTATTACCTAGAATTAAGACCAGAAAAGTTCAAATTAATACAATGTAAGTAGCCATCTTCATAACCTCATACATGTTTTCATGCATAATTAAAAACTCCATACAAATGAAGTTTAATGCCCATTCCTACCTAGTAAGGGCCTTCAATTTTAATAAACTTTTAATGGATAAAGCCTCATTTAACCCTGGAAAAATATGTGCTGCTGTTCAAATCTGCCATTCCAACTCTGCCTCTTCCAATTTAAGTTCCCAAGGTCCTCCTCTCTGTTTAAACTCCATTTGTTGCAACACCACAAACAAAAATCTGTGGTAGGAAAAGTTGAGGTATGCCTAGCCAGAGCATTGGTGTTAATTTTGTTATTAATGCTATATTGATGCTCATAAATCCTTAGTTTTAATTTCTTCTCAGTTTTTCCAATATAAAATGTCTCACATTGATCACAGGTGGCTACATAAACTACCCCCCTGGGAATCACATTTGTGCCTACCATATATATGATATTCTGTATCTCTAATTTTTACTTTATTTGTTGTTTTTGTATACTTGCATTGGTGGCATCTCCCCCAATTAGTTATTCCCAACTTCATTTTAGAAGTTCTTATGGGCCTCTCAACTAGACATTTCAAGTTCAAACCCCTTCTAAAAGTTAATTGAGGGGATGAACTTAAAGAAGGGAATGACTAATTGTGGGAGATTAACTAAAAACTGCAATCTAGATGTAAATCCACTGACCACTTAGAAACAAGTTGTTTAGCGCTTTCATTCACAATTTATTTAGTGAACTTCTTCAGAAAAAAAAATCTGTCTAACCCTTACTTCCTTTTATATCAAATCTTACAGGAAATGACCTCCTATATCAACCATGTTTTTTATATACATAAAAACTAAATTTGCTAACTTGTATTTAAAAAATACATGTATATACATGCACTCATGTTACTAGTGTGTCTGAACCATTTTTTTTTACATTTTGTGTATATTTTATCTGTTCTTTAAAAAACATTTAAGATTGATGGACTCATTCAGTCCTGGTACATCATCAGCTCCAAGTAACAACTGCCAAAAGACTTCTTTACATTCCAAAATGTTGTTCAAGTCACCTCCAAATATAATTTTGTCTATCTAATTTATAACAAAAAACTCAAACTTTTTAAAATCTACACATATAGAAGCATGCTTTGCCAAAGAGTTCGTAAAATCCTTATTTTTTATAGCCAAATTGTGCTCATAAATTCTCCTCTTTAAAACTCTTATAGTTTTTCCTATATAGTAATGGTTACAAGAAACACAATTTGCAATATAAACTACAAACTCTGTGTTACAATTGTAATAGTCCTTTGCCCAGAAAGTATAATTCAAATGTCTTTAAGTAATGAAGGAACTGTTACTAATGAATCTACATTGTTTGTAGTTTTTGCAAGCATATGTGCCTTTTTTAGTACTAACTAACCTGGAATGGCTGTCTTCTTTTTTGTTGCCTAATTCTAATATAGACTTAAGGTTACATTCTCTCTTGAAAGTGAATTTTGATCTAATACCTACTGAAGCAGCCAAATCCTTATTGCCCAGTAAAATTCTCCAGTTGTTCTCAATTATTTCCTTGACAAACCACATTTCATTGACTATAGGTAAAGGAAATGCTGTCATAAAATTGGTTGTGTCAGTGATAGCTACCTCTGATGTTGGACCTATACAAATGTCTTTAGATAAAATAGGTGAAGCCACTCCTTTTCGTAACACCATAACTTCTTTCTCTATCATTTTCAACCAATCTAATGTATATCCTCTGGACAAAAATAAGGTCCTTAAAAAAGAAAGTTCACCAATGAATGCATTATCTGTGGTTAGTCTACTGAGTCTTATCATCTGACCCTTGCCAACACCCCTTTTCATGTGTGTTGGATGTAGACTATCCCTATGCAAATACTGTTTAGAAAAAACAGGTTTTATGAATATTTTGCTGGAAAAAGTGTTCCCTTCTTTGTCAATACTTAAATGTAAATCTAGATATAAAATAGATGTACCAAATCCACTCACTTCAAATTCCAAAATGTCAGTAGTAGAGTTAAGAGGGAAGTAAAACTAAGGATTTTTGAGCATCAATATAACATTAATAATAAAATTAACACCAATGCTCTGGCTAGGCATACCTCAGCTTTTCCTACTCACAGATTTTTGTTTGTGGTGTTGCAACAAATGGAGTTTAAACAGAGAGGAGGACCTTGGGAACTTAAATTGGAAGAAGCAGAGTTGGAATGGCAGATTCAAACAGCAGCGCATATTTTTCCAGGGTTAAATGAGGCTTTATCCATTAAAAGTTTATTAAAATTGAAGTCCCTTACTAGGTAGAAATGAATGGGCATTAAACTTCATTTTTATGGAGTTTTTGATTATGCATGAAATCATGTTTGAGGTTATGAAGATGGCCACTTAAATTGTATTAATTTGAACTTTTCTGGTCTTGATTCTAGTTAATACAATATGTGTTAAGCACTAGAAAAAATATAATGTTGGATTTTAGTACAACCCAAACAATTATAGTTTTTCATTAAGGTTATTTTATAATTTAATAATATATGTTTAGGTAGGTTTAAGACCGTTATGGTGTATAATTCACTAGGTTTTTGTATATAGTTTTATATGATTTTGTATAATATGGCTAGTAATATTCATTATATTGTTTTTAAATGATTAAGATTTAGTGTTTTAGAGTACTGATTTTTGGAAAGGTTTTAGTTAGCAGTGAACACATAGAGCAAGTTTTAAGGTTTTTTCACTTCCTTATTTAAAGCGATTTTTGATGTTTTATATAAATTTATTTACTTTGCAAATATCGGCAATATTGCTTTAATTAAGAAACTGAATGATGACATCATGTTTGTGAATAGTTGCTTATTGGCTCTGAGTTTATTGTGTTTAAACTGTGAGACTGTAAGTTTTTTACTCAGTCTGAAGAAGCTGATTCACTTGTTTCAGTGAAAGCGCTAACTTTAATAAAAGTGTCGAAGGATCCGTTGCATGCTCGTTTTTTGTTTTTGTTCAGTTTGGAAGTAGTAAGTTTTTATATTAAGCTTTAAGGTATATAAAGAATGTTAATTTTATATAGCCATAAAAACAGATGTAATATTTACTAGAGCCTTATTATGTGACCTAGAAAGCCTCTTTTTCTGCTATAAATGGATGATAAAATGCAAATTCTTTTCTGACACATTGAGAAAATGGGAAATATTAATTGCAAAATTACATGTCAGAGAATATTTAACCAGCATTAAAGTCATAGGATATAGACTTTACTTGCAAAATGACACATTAAACATATCATGAGACAGAAGATGCTATGATATGAAAAGAACAGGATTTTCTCAAATTTGATCCAAGTACCTAATTCAAATTTCTTATAAAGGAATTGTAATTTTCTAAATATAAATTAAAACATGTGTACTGTATCAGAAAGCTAGGTAAATTATTGTTTTGTTTTGAAAAGACACTTAAATGTTAAACTAGAAGTATTTTTTTATTTTCTTGAAACTTGACTGGAAATAAGTTTACATTTTAAAAACAAACCCGTATTGGCAAATTAACTGTTTTACAAATGTTACATGTGTAAACCTTAATACCTATATACATGCTTGCATGTATTTATTAGCTGACTATATTATTATTTTAAGTTTTGTAAATATTGTTTCTTTAAATAATGACGTTAAGAGAGAGCAATCTAAACATTATTCTCAGACTTAGGTTTGCTTGGGTTGTTTTCCTAGTCAAGCAAAGGGATATATTACCTCATAGTGGTAGGAAATGGCTTGTATGATTAAATATTTTAAGTTTAGGAGTTCTTTTGTTTTTTTAGTATGGTTTGGTGTCTACAGAAAACAAAGAAACACTACATGAAGAAATGTTTGAATCCTACTCACAAAACAAACCAAGGGTTAAAACTATTTATAAATACTATTATATAAAAACAAACTAAACATGAGATGTTTATAAATGTGAATGGTCTCAATAATGATAATAAAAGGAGAAATCTATACAAGTATATAAATATACAAAAGACACAAATAGTATTTCTTCAGGAGACACACCTATTAGATGCAGTATTAGTAAGCTCACAACACAAACAAAAGAAGAGAGGAGTAGCCAAGCTAATTTGTAATGCAACCATATCTCCCAGAATAATTAACACTTATCAAGGCACATCTGGTATGTTTTGTCTAGTGTCTATGGAATTAAATAGAAAAGTATGCACATTAGTTAACCTATACTGGATACCAGGGCTTGGAGTAGGAACAGTAAAACATCATTTTGAACAAATAATACATTTATCTAAGGGTAGCCTAATAACAGCAGGAGACTATAATTGTATAACAGATGACAGAGATGCAAATTCAAAAATCACAAGAAGAAAATCATCAGTATCAAAGACAGTTTTAAAGTTCATAGACACAGCACGTATAAAAGATATAAATGAATTTGTTGATCCAGACTCATTAATGTATTCTCTCTACTCACATAGACATAAGACTAGCTCTAGAAATGATAGGATATACACTTTTAATGATTGTAAAATAATCTTTAAAAACTGTGAAAAACTTTAAAAGAGTCATAAATGAAACATCCATTGATTCCTTGGTGCACAAGCTGTGAACTACAGAAGTTGAAATAGGCTTGTGGTTAGGCACTAGAGGATATGGCCAGGAAAGATATCAGATTATCCAGCATGGTGACAGTCTTGTCTACTACATGACTGACATGCATTGCATACAAGTGAACTGACATACAGCAGTGTAGACAGATGACATGTGCAACCACCAACCTGCATGTTATGGATAGGCCGTGTTAAACTGAGTTTGTCAGTTGAAAGACCATTCCATCAAAATAATGTGTTTAATAAAAAATTAATAAATGAATGAATGAGTTTGTAGCCCTGGGGGAAGTGATGGTCTGTACCCATCACACTTGCAGTGCTGGAATACTATTTATTATGCCTTTAATTGAGCTCAAAAAATCTTAGGTACATTTTTAAAATTTAATGCATTGGTTTGTCAGTCAATCAGGACTTAGAAAGCCATGTCATTATATTTCCTAATTAAACAATATACATATGTATGCATCGAAAGGCTTGTTGTCTTTTCTATAACCGTAAGTATAATCATATTAGTGTTATGAATGCAGTAAGATAATTTAGATGCCCTTGAGTCGAAATCTACTCATGGCAACTCTTGCTGGTAGGCCTCATAGAGTTCTTGCAGCATATTACAGAACTAGATTGCCAGGCTTTCCTTCTGCTCAGACACTGCTGCTGCCCATTTGTGACCCTAGTAGATTTTGAACCCAGGCTACCAGTTGCTAATTCTGCACCTTAACCTCTAAGATACCTGTCTGGGATATGAAATTAATAATGGTGTATAAAACAAAGAAGAGCGAATGTTGGGAATATTGATCAGACAATTATGGGGTCCTGTAGGACAAGGGTGATGAGCATCCATGCTTCATAGCTGCCTGGATAATATTCCTTCATCTCAGTAGCACTGTTCACATAGAAAAAAAGAGGCAGCAGTAATATAACTTCCACAAGAAATTGAGAATGCCCTCCAACAAACATGATGTGAGGTGCAGAGACCAGGAACATGCACATAGTTTAAAGCTGAGCAACAGAGCTGAAGGAAGGTGCTTAACAGTTGTCAGACACAGAGGTAAAAAAGTCTTCAAATTCAGTTCTATGAACTGTCTGGCAGTTATTGTACAGGACTAAAGCTCTGAGTGGTTCATGACTTGTTTCCTGTGTCCGAAGTATAGGCTTTAATTTCTTCTCCCTTAATTTTCTTCCTGTCACTCTGAGCAAGAATGATAAGCATACACTTCTCTCTGGTTGCCCATGAAAAAGAGACAGTGGTGTTCATTGGACTTACCAAGTCATCAGTCAGATAAAAATAAAAAAGCTGTAGCAATGCAAACAAAATGAGTCAATATAGCCCCCAGTAATGAAGATACAACAAAAGTAGTGAATATACAGCAGTAATCATGAGCAGATTACAGATTAACTTACATTTCAAATTACAACTTATTTGCACATGGTTGAATATTACATGGTATTTGAATTTAAGGCAATGTTGTCATGTCAATAGTTCTTTGAATATATCATCATCAAACCCCCTTTCTCCCATTTTCTACATGGGATCAGAATTTCATGTCAGCTGTCACCATCTCTTTCAATTGAATTCCATTCTCCTGCCTTCTCTTTCAATTTAATTCCATTCTCCTGCCTTCTGCAATCATCATACTCGACTATTACAGGTTTCGTCTCTCAGAATCCAGCAGTCTCACTACTGGAACTCTTGTTTCCTACAGCATCCTTCCTGTCTGTTCCAAACTGCCTTCACCAGAATGTCTTCTGATTTGCTACACTTATGCCTGAACCACCATAATCTGTTCTCTTGGATCTTATCCCTAAAGGGAGTTACTTGGTCTTTTGCTCTGATGTTCTCATTCCTTCATCTGTCCCATAATGTACATCCTACAACCCATCTCAGGTACTCTCCATTACCTCTAACTTCTTCAGCTAATCTAACTTCACTGCTCCCAGTTTCTGTACCATAATATAGTACTAGTCCCTGTAATGTTTAGTACATCTAACTTTTTTGGTTCTTTGGCATCTTTCTTTCACACACTACCCCTTGCATTCTTGTTATAAACACCTTTATTGAATTCTCATTTGTGAAATAGGCAAATTAGCATTTATACAAAAGTAATCAAACTGTATTAACAACTGCGGTGGTGGTGCTGCAGTAGTGTTGTCGCCTCACAGTAAGATGTTGTCCTGTTCGATTCTCAGCTAGAGCGTCTTCTGTGTGGAGACTTGCGTGAATGGGCGTACCTTTGATGAAGGTTGTGCATCAGGGCCAGCAACTAAGCACATAAAAATCTACTGCAAATCATTAGCAGACCGGAGTTCCGCTGTGGTGACCCCTAACCGGGAAAAGCTGAAATACTCAACAATCAAACTGTATTAACAAACATTATACTTCAACTTCACATATATGTTATGTATCATATAACCTAAGCAACATTACATAAATTGTGAAATTCCTGCCCCTTGTTTTAAACAAGAAACATCTTTATTAAACCACCCCTTATGAAATAATCAATCATACTTTTATATAAATGAAAACAAGCCACACCAATACAATCCTTGTTGCAAGCATTTTACATCACAAACCATTCTGACACACTCCTAGTTGTAAACATTATACATCACTTATAATCCACCCAACAGTTTTCAGTCAAACATTACATAGGTCACTTAAATCCTGCCTTCTTTTAAACCTCATTTCTTCCCTGTATGTATTGTTCCCATAATTCCCAATTTTTCCTATGTAATTTGCTCCTACCCTTTTCTAAAGATCTCAATTCCAGTTGTTTTATCTCTGTTACTGTATTCACTACTTCTAATGTAGCTTGTTTAGATTTTGATTTACATTTTCTAGTGGCGGCTGTTTTGGCAGCCACCATAATTAGACACAACAAGGCCTTACCCTGTGTAGTCAATTGCGATTCTGTATCATAGCCAAGAAAAATCATCTTCCTCATCACACCAATCTGCCCACCAAATTACCCCTGACACTATTGTCAGTTATCTGTATCTCCACTGATTCTTTCTTTGACATCCTCTCTCAGACTTCCCTTCTCCTCATCTACCCCTCAAGACATTTAAAGCTGTTAACCTTTTCAACTATTTTCCCTTCTTTCATGATTTTCAACAACTTCTGATTTCCCCCATTTTGTGTCATTGCAATCTATTTTATATATAGTCAGTTTCATCCTATGGGAATTCGGTTTTGTATTCATTCAATTTGCTATCTTTTGCTGAAGTTCTTGCTCAGAGTTCTTGCTCAGAGTTTGCTTGTAATGCCACATAATCTGCACACAGCAACGTTGTTAATTTGAAAACTCTGATCTATTTGCTACTGTATTCCATCACCAGTATGAACAGTAGTGGATTCGGATCCCAACCCTGATGCTCATACTCTTCCACTGGGAACCCCTATATAAGCCTGAACACTGTCCATACTTGTAAAATTGGGTACTGGTCCATAGCTTGCAGTAATTCTACCAATGATTCTTGTACTTAAACCATTGTAGGAATGCCCAAATGAGTCTTCTTTGTACCTTGTTATATGCGTCAAGCATAGGACTGCCCAGTTGGACTTTTTCCTCATCTCTAGTTTCTTCTCACTGCAAACATTGAGTGAGTTGTGCTTTGTCCAGATCTGAATCCAAACTGCTCATCTCACAGCATTCTTTCTACTACTCTGCATATTTGGTTAACAATTACACTGTTCAGAACTTTCATGCAGTGTGACAGGAGTTTGATGCCTCTATACTGCCCAAATTTGAGCATATCCTCTTTGTTCATGTACACAGAAACTAGAGTGCTTATTCTCCATGCTTCTAAGGGCACCCTCTGAAGCCATTTCTTTAACTCACAAAGCGCTGTGATCATATCTGCTGTCACCTCATCTGAGCATGCTGCTTTTCCTGGCTCCATTTTCCTTACTGTTTTTCTTAATTCTAGGGTGGGCACCTCTTCTTTAACCATAGTTTGCATCTGGGGCAGTACAGCTTCTGTTGGATTTTCTTCATTTAAAAGCTTAAATATAAGAGTGAGCATGTGAAACAGATGTGGAGCAATATTTCATGTATAATTTATTAGACAGTTTGTATGTTCCATGGATAAAATATGTACAGATAACAGTTACGGCATTTAAAACTATTAACAGTATTGTCTGTACCAGGACCTATGACTATGTGCAACTAAATGAATTAAGTTACAAGATTGTACCTTTCATATTCAAAGGTGAGTGATACCTGTTCTACTTTGCTTCCCTGCAGGTCATCACTGCATTGCTGGATAAGCGGATTTAATTTTTTTTAAAACACCTTTATTAAATTATCTTAAGAAATAGGCACACATACATTACAGAAAAGAAAAGAAGCCATTATAAAACTTTTCTCTTTGCATACATTTTACATCACTCATGGCTCTTTTTTTATAACTATCAGTCAATATTACATAAATTGATCAATCTCTGCCTTCTCTTAAAAATACTCCTCCTCCTAAAAGTTATTCTCTATTTATTGTTGCAAGACTTTTTGTAATTAGTACGTAATAGGATTCTTCCCTTTTCTAAAGATCCCTCTTCCAATTATTTTGTCTGTTTTACAACATTCGGTACTTCAAATATAGTTGGCTTAGACTGTGATTTACATTTTCTAGTAATTTTTTTTGTTTTTGTTTTTTTGTTTTGTTTGTTTCTGGCAGCCAACAAAATTAAACTTAACAATTCCTTATTTTTGTGTAGGCAATTTAGACCTTGTGCCCCAGTTGCAAAGAATCATTTCCTTATTTGCAACCATTATCTCCCCCAATATTTTGGCAGTTTCTCTTATAGGGAATTTTTAAAATGTGTTAACTTACTACACAACCAAAAAATTGTCATCTCTTTCTTGCTCATCACACCTCCAATATTTGTTATTTACATGACGAAAAATTCTTTGTCTGCGTGTGGCATAACTATACCTATATAAACACCTGCAAAAATCCTACACCTACTAGACTTTGTTGCATACTTGGGAGGCATAAATATGTCCTCCCATTGTCCTTTGTAAATTGCTTGTCCAGTCTCTCTCTCCAAACTTTTCTGTGTCCTCCTCTGATTGATTTATAGGTTCATAGTTTAGTACTAGGATAGCATACTTACCGTGTAATATTTTATATGCCCTAATAACTATCTTCTAAATAGCAACTTTTTGTTCTAGATATGACTAAAAACTCTACCAGAGTAGCTCTTTCACTTTGGAATTCCCTGCCCCCCCCTATACTCTGTTATCAGTTTTTGGTAGGGAAGGCAGCTTTTTTCTTGCAGTACAAATTTCTTCTTGGCCTCATCCCAATCCGTTACCTTTTCCTCTCTAGTTATTCTCTACTAAGTTCAGCCCATCTTACCTGGGATCTGTACCCCCTACTTGCAGTCATCCTTACTGGCAAAATTGTTTTTCTCCATTCCTGTGTTGGCTTATTTCTTAGAATATTTTTGCAACTTTATGAATATAATGTTCTGTATGGTGGTGGTGGTGGTTCTCCTTCATCTGCATCCAAAATCCACTTTCTCCTTAATTCATGATCATCCCCCCTGCATCACAATCATCATCATTTTTTACTTTGAATTGTAACATTCTGTTTGTGTTATGTATTTGAGCCATAATGGTGCAGCTCTGAAAGATCCCTTCAGATCAGGTAATCCTAAACCAACTTGTTCTATTGGGAAGATCAGCCTAGCTCTCTTAACTCTTGCCCTGTTCCTCCCCAAGATAAATTATTTCAACTATTTATTAACTGTCGCCCACAACTGTCCATTGTCATTCTTGTATCTTACTATCCATATCCATAAACAAGAGCATCCAGTTTTTCAGTTTTTGTTTTCTTTAGTTTAGTCTTGCCCCATGTATCTATAGCCAGTATAGCAGAAGCCCTTTTAATCCACATTCCCATGTACTTCATCTTATATATTGTGGTAGATTTCACAGCAGTGCTTTGTGTTATAAAAAACAGTGGTGAACTATGTTGTGGTAGATTTCACAGCAATGTATTGTATTATGAAAACCAGTGGTGAACTTTATTTTTTCACCTTTTTTCCAATCTGGTGGAACTCAGAAGTTGATGCATATCATTTAGGGTGTGTGGGCATGTAGAACTTAACTCCTGGAAAGCAGGTTGCTTGGATGCAGTGGGGCCTGTAAAAAAAAAACATGGGTAAAATATTTTGTGTGCGCATTTTGCAAAGGTTTCAACTCACTATTTTTTTTTTAATATTCATCTTTCAGAAACTGGTGAATTGAAGAAGAGTTGCTTGATTGTTCATAGGTAAGCTGTTATACACGACAGAGTGAATTAAAAACTATTCTAGCATGTTAGCACTACATAAATTGCCACAATTCTGTTTTTTGTACACCTGTTGTATTTAATCTGTGCAGTTCTTTGTAGAAGGTGCTCGTACATAACAGGATATTTTACTAAAGGGGTCGCTTGAAATGTTTCATTTTGGTGCTTGTGCATATCTGGACTTCTTACTGAAGGGGTCACTTGGAGAAATGTTTCATTGTGTGCTTGTGCATACCTGGACATTTCACTGAAGGGGTTGTTTACAGAAATGTTTCATTCTCATGGCTGTGCATAACTGGACATTTTTTTCTGCAGGGATTGGTTCATAAATGTTTTATTTTCATACATGTGCATAGCAGCAAATGATACTTAAAGGTACACTTGGGTGAATGTTTCATTTTGGTACTTGTACATGCTAGGGAATGTTACTGAAAGTGACGCTTGGCTTAAGATTTTCATGCTGGGGGTTTTGTATACACGGCCATACTCCTGAATGGTTTGCTTGGGGAAATAATTCATTTGTGTGCAAGGAAGTACTTTGGCATGCATGGTCAAACAGCTGAAGGGAGCATTGGGTCATTTTAGTGCTTGTACATACTTAATGCAACTAATGAAAGGGTTTCTGGGGGAAATAATTTGTGTGCCTGAGAAGTGCTTATGCATACCTCTAAAACAAATTTGCAAATTGCAACTTCAATATCAAAGATGGATCATTGCTTTTAACAACTGATGTCCATACTGCAGGGATGTCAAACTATGAATTGTAAAACCACCTCATTAGGATTCTATTCTTTTCAGCATTTCTCATTTGCATCTCATTATTTTTAATAACTTTTGCATTAGTGTAAATGATGTCTATGAATCTTTCCTTTGATCATTTGTAAACATCAGGAATAACCATACTGCATTTGAGCAAACTGCTATGATTACCAGCCTGTATTTCACTGGGCTAATGATGGTTTGTTGAATTAAGGTGTTATGTTAATTAGAGGGAATTTAATGCCTTTAAAATTGTATTCATCTTGAGCAGATGTTGGACATAGTTGTGCCTCACTTTTTTTTAACATTTGCTATGTTTTTTTATTTTCAATATTTGTTGTCACTGAAAAACATTCTTGGAATGAATATTCACAGTGATTTACTTGGAGTCTTTTTTGTCTCCAGTTTAGAATATACTTTATGCCTTTTCTGTGTCTTCCATTTAGCTGCTATTGCATATAGAAGGAATTATATTAGAAGCTCTGTGTGATGATGATCTGTGGTTAAAATATGCTGGAGGTGATGGTGATTGGCTGTTCTGACATATGGTATACAGACAACTATAGTGATAATTTTTGGTTAATATTTTTTAAATATGCTTTAAAGTATGTGAGTCTTTAAAAGCTAAATCTGTTGATTTTGTTTTGAGCGAGTTATGGGACAATGAAGCAAAACAGTAAGAAAGAAAAAAAAAGACAGCAGAGCAATGGCTTATGGTAAATTGGTTGGAACATATAGATTGTAGAAACACTTTGCAATGGCTTATGGTAAATTGGTTGGAACATATAGACTGTAGAAACACTTTGCAATGGCTTATGGTAAATTGGTTGGAACATATAGATTGTAGAATCACTTTGCAATGGCTTATGGTAAATTGGTTGGAACATATAGACTGTAGAAACACTTTGCAATGGCTTATGGTAAATTGGTTGGAACATATAGATTGTAGAATCACTTTGCAATGGCTTATGGTAAATTGGTTGGAACATATAGACTGTAGAAACACTTTGCAATGGCTTATGGTAAATTGGTTGGAACATATAGACTGTAGAAACACTTTGCAATGGCTTATGGTAAATTGGTTGGAACATATAGACTGTAGAAACACTTTGCAATGGCTTATGGTAAATTGGTTGGAACATATAGACTGTAGAAACACTTTGCAATGGCTTATGGTAAATTGGTTGGAACATATAGACTGTAGAAACACTTTGCAATGGCTTATGGTAAATTGGTTGGAACATATAGACTGTACAAACACTTTGCAATGGCTTATGGTAAATTGGTTGGAACATATAGACTGTAGAAACACTTTGCAATGGCTTATGGTAAATTGGTTGGAACATATAGACTGTAGAAACACTTTGCAATGGCTTATGGTAAATTGGTTGGAACATATAGACTGTAGAAACACTTTGCAATGGCTTATGGTAAATTGGTTGGAACATATAGATTGTAGAATCACTTTGCAATGGCTTATGGTAAATTGGTTGGAACATATAGACTGTAGAAACACTTTGCAATGGCTTATGGTAAATTGGTTGGAACATATAGACTGTAGAAACACTTTGCAATGGCTTATGGTAAATTGGTTGGAACATATAGACTGTAGAAACACTTTGCAATGGCTTATGGTAAATTGGTTGGAACATATAGACTGTAGAAACACTTTGATCATTTAAAGTTAGAAGCATTGGAAGGCAGATGTTTACAGTTATATTGATATCTGTTCTTATTTTGGGATTTTACACAACTACTGGGAGGAAAATATATATATATATATATATATATATATATATATATATATATAGTAATGGATTCTGCTACAGAACCTCATAAATCAGTATGCCAAGGAAAAAAAACATTAAAATCACCATAAATTATTGCCCAAAACATAGAAAAATTAAATTGCAAGTATTTTTTCAGCCCCTTGAGTGTATACAGATCGATACAGACATGGACATAGATATACACCAACTTTACAGTTGCTCCGTCTCCAATATGGAAATCATTAAATGTTGCCAAGAGGTATCCGTGTATTCCTTGGTACAGGACAGATTGCTGAAAAGATGAAAAATGGTATGCACAATAGCTAAACCATTTTGTCATAATACTTCAGAAAATTGGATACCTTTGCAGCTGCAAGTATTTGTCTAGTGTGTGATTTTATTTTCCACTAGAGTCATCCATCATTACTTCTTTGTATTTTACTCATCTGAGGATTGTAGCAACTTTTCCCCAAAAGCATTTCCAAATGTCATTTCTTCATTAACATGGAGTCCTCCTATCCAATCATGCATGACATCTCTTTCCATCTTTCAACATCTGCTGTACTCCAAGATACCACTTTCTTGCATTCCTTCTGCTTTAACCCATTTACTGCAATGGAGCTCTGGAGGTTTGTACTGTAACTGCAAATGATTACATCCTGAGCTTTATGATAAAATCAAGTTATTCGTTTAAATTTAAAACCCATGTTCATATCGCTGCAGCCAAGAGGGTTACTAAAAAAATGTTAATGGAAAATTGTTCAGTACAAACATCTTTTAACAATGGCAGTGATCATTATACTCAAAGTATTAAACTGAATTAATTATAATAAACACAGTAAATGATAATTTTTAAATATTTTCTAAAGAACTTACAGTATCCACTCAATCTACACACATACTGTTAGCAGCATTTTCACTATTCATTTATAAAATCTGAGATGAGCTTTATCTGTGTTACCCTGCTGTTGACATATTTATTGAAATATTAAAATTATGACAGTATGAATATATATTTGATCATTTAATATCTTAGCAGCAGCAGAAGAGACAAGCCAAATATAAGAACATTTTGTGTTGCCCAGCATGTAGGATTTAAGACAAAAATCTTTCAAGTGCTGGTATGTAGAATGCTAATTACTGCAGATATGAACAAGGTACAGTAGATACCTAGAGCCATCAATGATGTAATTGTAGAAATGCCTGGAGGCATATCTAGACTGTAATGATTTATAGTAGTCTTCATTTTCTATTTCATTTTTTCTTTGATGTCCACTGAAAGTTGCACAGAATTTCTTTCAGTCCTTCCTTATAATAACAATACTAAAGAAACTCTACCTTTTCCATACAAAGCAAGTTGCTGTCACATATGCTATTCTTCCATGCCTTAAAAAATTCCACTTCATTTAATCATGCATTCCTATATACTCTTTGAAACAAATGTGTATTATCTGATTAACATTACCCATCTTGTCCTTTTAACAACCTATATCCCATACACCTGCACACCTTAGGTACTTAGCAGTACCTAAGAATGAGACTTAGTATGGGCAAAAAATGAAGTACTCAAGTTGTTACACTCTTTGATGCACACAGTATTAATTCTGTCTTCCCCCGGAGTTCACTCACCTTTAATTCTATTAATCTTATAATATATTTAAGAGGGTGCACTACAAGCTTGTCAGAGGCTTCTGTTTATCTTCCAAAGAAGTAAATGTTATTTTTTTTTTAATTTATGGGCATATTATATTTATTTATATTTTTAATTCTTCAGTCCTAATTCGTATAACTTATTGATTTTTACTATGCTTTTGGTTAATGTTTTTGCATTTGCAATGCCTACAATTAAGTGGTTTAATACTTTTAAATAAATCAAAAAAAAAAACTTCTGTTAGATTTATTTTAATCCAAGAGGTTATGCCATTCCATAATCAAATAACCTTTACTACCCACATTCTGAAAATTTTGTCTACATTAAAATCCATGAATCTTTCTCTCTCTACACAATTTTTTTCTTTTATTTGTATGGATGTTGTTTATTGATCTGAAGATCAATTGATATTGTACTCCTGTTATAATAAAACAAGACACTTTTGAAACAGAAAATCTGTAGTCATTTGAGTGGTTTTATTTTTGCATGTGCATACTTTACTAAAAAGTTAACAAAACTTCGCTAAACATAAATAGTAACCTTTCATTTAAAGAATTGCAAAGCTGTAGAATGGACTAAGATATTTTTTAAATTCACAATTAAACTTCTATAGTTATAATAATTGTTCCTGAATTATGAGATAAGACCTAATAGCACTAACCAATTCTTCTCTTAATATTGGTGCTTCTTGAATGCTACAACTAATTATGTATACCATCTCCCTATTTTAAATTAACCAATGGAAAAAATGGAATAAAGGTAGTTAATGTCGGCATTGTCTAACTGCTCAACCAGAGGTAGGTATCTACTCCCCTAATTATATTGAATTGAAAATGTTCCTTCACAAATATAATTGCTCCAGAACATTTTTCATGTCACATTGACCAAAAACATTTATTCCTAAATAGTCATGTGTAAATTTTCATTGTTAATTACGCAATTTAGATCTAAATTATGAGCATTCACCCACTCCAGAAAAAAGTGCTTTAGACATTTATAGAAAATTTGTAATCTGTTAACATTTCAAATCATTATTACTAAGCCTTTCTGGAAAGAACAGTTGTTGTTCATTTAAAATAGTCTTTTTACCTACTCAGTTTTTCTTTTGTTCACTCAGCTCATAATGGACTATTATCTCTCTTCACCCTGAGTATTTTCTCCCCATTTATCAGTAAGTAGATATACATCCAATTTTGCTAATATTTTCAATTCATCAGGCCTTTTTCATGAAAGAAAATTGCAAACTGGCATAATTTCAGGATTGGCTGTTTTCAACTCTGTTTTTGCTGTGATATAGGAGGTAAATATAAATGTAGGAAAGCTATCCTGACAAGGGGGTGCTGCAGGTACCGTTCACTGAAACAAAAACATTACATTTTTCCATTGTCCTGACAGTCATTTTATCCAGGTACTCCTGTTATTCAACAAATGGACTGATGTCCCTTCATTTTACTTTTTCCTGTAATGATTGTACTTTCTTCATGCTTTGTTTTGCTTTTGCTGTTACATCTTCCATAGTTTTGCCTATGTACTCCATTTGCATTAGTCTCTGGAATGCTCCCCATAACAATTTCATACATTAAATTTGATTGACAACAGAAGGAGCAATAAAACACTGTAGTCTGTCACTGTTAGTGTATTTAATATTCTGACTGTCCTCCGCTGCTATCTTTCCTTACCACTTTTCCATCTCTTACATGCCATCTGGAATACCACAATGGTTTCCATTTTCACCATTCATGGCTTTGCCACTCTCTGTGACTAATTACATTTAAAAATCTAGGGAGTGGTAGGTATTGACATTACTCATCTCCATGCCACAATATGTCTGAAAATGTAGCTCTGTCCAGCTAGCTACAAATATTGTTAAAAAGTAGTACTGCTATGCCTTTTTTTTCCTTGATGTATTAATCTGATGTATGCTTGCACTGGGCCCAGAAAGACACTCCTGTCCCATGCAGGAAGTTTTGGTTTGCTGGCTTAAGTATCTTAAAGGAAACTGATTTAAACTGTCAAATATGTAATTAACCAGATGACACAATTTTTAATTAGTACTATTTGAAAGAATATTAGTCCCGTATATCAGTCCAAATTCATAAATGAGATACAATCATTATAACTTCTTGTTGCACTTTAAATAGGTTATGTAAGTCTTTAAGTATCAATGCATCTTCAGTATATACATGTAACAACAAAATATGTAATTTACTTCTGTGATAAAAAGTCAAATTATATTTTTCTCTAAATATTTTTCTTATTTTAATCATGCAAATCATATCTGATCACACAGGTTGACCTGGTCATCTTATAACATTCAATGTTACTCGTAGGACTGCAGCATCATAGGTTCGTAAGAGATAAAAAGCAATTGGGTCTAGTGGTCATTTATTTCTTGCCAGTCCTGACCCTTAGGCCTTACCTCCTTTTTCAAGAATAGACAGAACAGTTTGGTCTGAGTTAAATTTTACTTATACCCATTCAGTTATATATTTCTGTTTGTAAGGAAGTCAGTGTAGCACACTGTTTAACATGTAGAGGAAAGGCGTTGAGGGGGAAGGGAAGGGAGTGCTTGGTGTGTCTATTCCTCCACCTTGTTTTGTTAATTTTCTTCTGAGTATTGAGCCTTCTGGACCTCATGTTGGTAGGGATGCTTGATTTATGGGGCTGTAAGAGGTCATGGATTACTGGATCCCTAATGGCCCAAAATGAAAGGACTTCTGAGGTCTCTCTGTTTGTTTGATATGTATAGTGAGACAAATCACAAAAGGGACATTATATTCTAAGATATACCTAATTAATGTGAAGTATTAAACTGTAAGGACTTCCTTAGCTCTATATAATACATATCAATTGTGATAAGTAGAAGGACTCCCTTACTACACTTGCAAGGGAATTATCTACCCATGTTCCCTCTTTTTTACTACATTCCCATTTTACAGTAGGATACAATCTATATTATATGTAGGTGGGGGGGATCACTTTCCAAATGTTAGTGTTGCATTCTTTAGCACCTAATTTGTTTCCATTTTGTGTGCACCAAGTGTAAGCTACTGTTGGAGCTACTGAGTTTCAGAGAGAGACTTTAGGATAGCACCCAGTTTACAGACCTTTGAAAATCTGGTTAATCAGAGATCCTCATCTGGGATTTGGAGATCCAAGAAGTAGATGTTAAATAGTAGAGGTCCTAGAGCAGACCCTTGAGTGACACCACTGGACACCTTCATACTCTCAAGGGAAGCACCCACTGTCCATCAGATAATTTTCTGTTTATCACCAATAAAGGGATGTCATCGTCTTCAGAAATTCCTGTCAGAAAGAAACAAAAACATATACATATTTCATTCCTTGCCTCTGTCACTTAGGAAAGGAATAATTTATTGAGATTAGCTGAGAGGTTAGTTGAAGCATTTGACCCTCCCAATGTAGTTGTTTCTTGTAAAAAGAAAAATATAGTATTCATATTCTGAAGAGGGTGACATTTTTGAACCAAAAAATAATTGTGAAGGGACTAAATCTATTTTGTCTCCTCAGGTTTCTGATTCATATTCTGTAGGAAAAGCGTTCCACTCCAGAAGAATATCTCAGTTGCAAACTGTTATGGTGGGTAAATAAAGGATTTCTAGGAGCGAACTACACTACAGAGAGCACAAGACATTCATTTAACATAACTGACTGACATGTTAAACTGCAGAAAATTAAAGGTTTTACATATTTTTAGATGATAAAGTAACACCCATCTTTAAGTGGAGTAACCAATAAAATGAGTACAGATCATTATTGTCTTTGTAAAGTATGCTTAGATGGTGTTTTTCTCCTGTTCATAATATATTTGCAGTTTTTCCTGCTGATGAGGGATATCGTTCTCTTGACCTTCAGATAAGCATTATAATATCAAACCTTTTAATAAATACTGTCAAATGCATATCAAAGTATGTAGAAGTCTGCACTACAAGTGTTTCTCAGGAAATCACATTGCTTTGATTTGACAGAACCTGTGAACTACACTATATGGTCATTTTAACAATGAAACAAAGCAAAATGAAAACTGCAACATGATTTGCATCAACTGGTGTGCTCTGAATATTTTCATTTTAATACAGTTACATTATTAAAGCAGCATTGTTTACAATATTAATCTTTTAAACAACTAATATAGTATTATGCATATGAGATTGATGTGATTTTAGCCAAACTATACATAAAACCACATGAAAAAAATCTTAAAATAAAACTGATATCAATACATCAGATCAAGAGTGTATCCAGGCCTACTCATTCTACTCTACTGAGTATATTTTTCTTAGATGCACTGAAAAATAGTGTTACTTTTCAGGTCACTATATGTACTAGAGGGAACAGGCTAAATAAATAGCCTGTATTTTTATGTGCTTGGGGGAAACATTTTGAGAGACTTGCCCATCTTTCTAAATGGCAAATGGGTTAGGGGCAGAAAAATAAAAGTGTATGAATACAAAATTGAATTTTATGGCTACATCTCTGTAGCAGACAGTTATTTTGTTAGCAGGACCCTGAGGTTCTATACAGGTCTGTTGTTGTGATGATATAATTATCCCTCTCTCTCCTTTTAATTTACAAAATTATGATGAGAAAACAGAATGGATATATTCATGTAGTAAACCAAAGATGATATAATGCAAAGTTAAAACAAAATCACAATTGCAACATCATTGAAAGTTTGATCACTTTGATTTCTTTAATATGCGAGATGACTTCTGAAACGCAAGTAGTAACAGGCGAGCTAAATAATTGCAAACTTGATGACATCACAGAACAAAGAACAACAGTATGAAGACACTCATAAAAATGTTAGATATGAATTATTTAAAATAATTACTTGAAAATTACAAGTTTCTTTTCCTTTTCGGTTCACATTTAACATTTACAAATTTGGTTAAATCATCAAGAATTTATATTAAAAAGACAAAAACTCTTAAAATTTCAGGGATGTTGCAATATTTTTATTTATTTATTTATTTTTTTATTACTTTTTCTGGTATTGCTGTTCTTGCCTTGTTTCAAACATAAAGTAAAACTGCAACGCAGGATTCTATATTTCTGTAAATTTAAATGTCAGATTAAGATGACCTGATAGTAATCCGGCTTTTGGTGATAGCTAATTATGCACATCTTTTTACTCTGACCTTAGTGGTTATACTCCTAAAATAGAAAAACTGTTTTAGGTTAAAAATCAAACAAGTATTTCAGGTTTGTTTCTTAATCTATAAACTCATACTAACATTCTTAATACAGGAGAAAATGTTTTAGGTCAGTTATTAAACAAGAATTTCCAGGCTTCTTTTGCATACAGCTCACAAGATAACCCATTTAGGATGTAATCTGCTGTACACATTCTATCCGCATCTAATTTTGAAACTGCTCTTTTGAGCTGGAACTTGAGCAAAATACTGAAAACAGATCTCTTGTGCATCTTAGATGGAAAAGAAGGAATGACCATATTTTGATTTAATGGCATAAATATCACATATATAAAACCAGGATTCTCTGAGCTTGAGCACTGCTGTGGTCACAGGAGAAAAACTGTTTGTATGTTTGTGTTTGTATTTGTGTTTGTGAGCAAATTTCTGTGTGCTATTAATTCATCTGTGTGTCATAGGTTTTAAGTGCACCTAGACAGACTGAAATTTGGTTGATTGGGTTTTGCTTCAACAAGTAACTCATTTCTATGGACCAGAACTGTAATAGTAAACCTTATTTCATTTTCTGCAAAGACAGGGTCACCTTAAGAACTAATCCTTTTTTATGCCTAAAGAGGGATTGGTTTACTTTAAGCCAAGCTATCCATCTCCTTGTGTTATTTCCAGAACATAACAATGAGATAGAAAATATTCCCTTTTCACTGGATGTCCACAGACAACTCTGATATTAATCTGACAGAAATAAAACCTTCATAAATGCTGATCATTTATTCATTTCTTCTGAAGGTAAGAAAAAAATGGTGACCTGTGCCAAAGCAAACTATTTTTCAAATTGTTGTCTCACACTATTAACTTTAATTATATATACCACAATAAGACAGTTCCAGGCAGGGTGTCAGAGTTCACATTACTACACACTGGCTACAACTTCAGCTTTTTGGAAAGGGGTAAATTCTAGAAGTACTCTAGAAACAGCAACCTGGTCCTCTGTTCATATCGTTTACAAAATGCTACAAATTAGATTCCTTCTTCAGCTCTAAAGAAGGCTTTGCTAGAACCATTCTCCAGGAGCTCCTGGGGCGTCATTTTTCCTCTTCCTAGTCAGTATAAGCTAAGTGCCAATATAACCGATGCTACTGAAGTAATAATCAAATGATGAACATGGTACAGTTGCATAAGTAAATGTACAATAACAGTAGATGTTCAAATGATTACTCCTTCAATAATTCCTCCTTCACTCATTCTCTTTTATTTCTGTATGTTTTTCTTACCAGTGAAGAATTGTTTGTATTTTTCGAGAACTGACCTTTTTCCAGTGATCTAACCTCTCTCAGATGGCATGAAACTTCTGAAGGACGTGACACACACACACACCACTGTTTTTCTTCAGCTCAGCTTGAGCTG
Organism: Protopterus annectens; assembly: GCF_019279795.1. NCBI lineage: Eukaryota > Metazoa > Chordata > Ceratodontiformes > Protopteridae > Protopterus > Protopterus annectens. The sequence continues at coordinate 733,682,111 of NC_056750.1, read as the reverse complement.
GTAATATTTTGGTCATGTGCAAATTGACAAACTTTGAAAGCTAGCTGGCTTTTATAGTATATGCAAGATGCAACTCTTATAAGCTAAGGCTACTGCAGGAGTGATCATTCAAACATCTGCTTTTAAGATGCATTTACTTATACAACTGTACTTTATCATTAAAGCTTTATGGGATACAAGTTAAGGGACCCATATTATACAAAATAATCTATGTAATCATTTCTTTGCTAATCTCAGGCATGCTGTAACAAGGATGGGGCAAAGAGTGGAGGGGCTGCCACTACACCAAACTGTTATGGGATGCAATCATTACCAATTAGTCCAGTGTGGACTACTGGCATTACATTTCCTGCTTTCATTTGTGTCACAATTCATTATTAATACTGATATTCATTTCGTTAAATAGTTAAGACTGTGCAGCTATTTAAGTGTTTTCAGCAATGTATACGGTATTATAAAGAGCAATCAAAGTGTCAGTGTTGGAAGGTTTTTTTGTTTGCTTATTATTATTATTGTTGTTATTAATCCTCAACTTTGAGTGGGCTCCAGTCTGGGTGACTAAGTGCACCAATTTATTTAGCTATTGCTCTGGCTTGGCCTTACAAACCTTTCTTACATTGTCATAATTTACTTCTTGAAATAACAGAGATGGTTTATTTTACATCATTTGCATGATACGTGCAAAGCACACAGGGCACTTAATAGTTTATACTACATAAAATCAGATAAATGATACACTTCCTTAGTGTGATATTTCCATGCCTCTGCAGAGCAGTTTTAGAGAAATTTACTACAAAATGGAGCAACCACTTGACTAAATACAGCATAACTGTGTGATCTAATATGATCAAACAGAAATCTTAAGAAAAAAAGGTCACTTTGTATGCTGTAGTTTTATAACAGAACCTGCACTTAGAAAATGATGTCAGTGATGTAACCGATTCAGTAAAAATCTAAACATGAATCCTAATCAAGAAGTTTAGGCACTCTTAACTAGTCTCATTGTTAGAATCTACTTTAAAGAATAATGGTGGCTGGTCTCCATTTGGCACAAGAAAGTGTAGAAGAGATGATAGATCCATAGGACAGTAAAATAATCTGAGTGAGAACTGAGGTTTGGTAACAAGTTTGTCCAGGGGCATCTTCAGAGTGGGGTTTGATACATATATTAGTAAGAGTTAAGAGGGTAAGGGGTAGGAAAGAGTTAAATGAGAAGGAGGGATGATTAGGAGGAAATGAGGTTTGGGTAGGGAGTGATTTAAGGGGCTTATGCAAGTGTAACTTGGTAAGGAATCACATTTTGGTGTGAACTTGCTACTGCAAGTTTGTACAATCGTGACGACTTGTGGGTGCTGGTGCAGGTAGGCCTTGGACTGAGTTCGGTGGGGTGGACATTCCATCCGTGCCATGGTTGATGGATTGTCAGATGGTTGAGTATTGTTTTGATTTGGTACATATTCCTTGGTGCTTGAGTGGTTGCTGGGGTCTGGACATGCTCTCTCTCTTTCCCTCTCTTTTGTTGGAAGCTTCTGTTGGAGTTGAGGGCTTGTATCATGGCTGAGGGCAGTAGGACTGGAGAGAATAGCAGGCAGCAGTGTCATGATGGTAATTTGTTTAAGCCTTAAATTAATTTATTTATTTTTCAGGTTGGGTGGTGCAGTTGCAAGCTATTTCAGTTCCTCATTTACATACACATGCCCACATTATCATGATAGTAGCTTATTTAAGCTCAGTTGGCTTGGTTTACAGGTGAAGTGGTAAAGTTGCAAGTTAATTTGGTTACTCATTGATACACAAACATACACATTTGTTGTGTGGCATTCCCCCATTGTAGGGGGTTGGGGCTGCACAGTTTTGATTTTTTTTCCTCTCTCTGACAGGATTTTGTTGATGAGCATGGATTGGTCTGGTGCCTGGGGCCATGGTGGAGCATGGTACTTATCCCATGGTCATTGGTGGGTGGTTGTAGGTAGTTGACTGAGGACCTCCATACCTTTACTCTATCTACGAGACTTGAGAGCTTTGGGTTTGGTGGTATGCAACAGTGTTCACTTTTGGGATAGTTTGCAGGTGAAGCTGAATGGCTTTTCGTAGGCTGAGCGTGACTAGTAATGGCTCCATCTGCGCATGTGAGGTGTGGTGCTAGCCGGCAGCTGACAGAGTGTACAACTTTTTTGCAGAACAAACAAAAAAACAAATGTTTGCAGGTGGGATGGCTCTAACGTCAAGTGTGGTGGACACTTGGGGATGAGAGGTGGAGGGAGGTGGGTAAATTTTCTCTTGCTTACTTTAGCTTTTTGGGCTGCTACAGTGGCTGACTGGGGTAGACAAAGGAGTTTGGTCATTTATTTGAAATTTCTCTAGAGTTGCTGGTGCTGCATGTCAGTTAATTGAGACTCAGATATGCTGACGTTAGAAGGCCAGCAACTGATCTGTTTCCCGGGTAATGCAGGTCCTATGAGTTATGGCCACTCTCAGCACACGTGCATAGAGGCATTAATCTTTACTGGGGGGGGGGGTTGTTCGCTGATCGGCATTCCAGTTTGATGTCATATCCTTCAGAAAACGTGCTGACACAACGCCTGTTGTTCTAGCCACTTTTTAAGTTAGACATCAGTGCATAATATGTTGATACTTATGTGCCTAGGTTCCTTCCTCTATGTTGGGCTTTGTGCAGAATTGTTGAAGGCCATGCCCTCGTTAATACTCAACACCAGAGATTTCATCTCTAATATGGATTATGCACTTATGTTTTAATAGCATTTCTTCAGACTAGATGTCTAGTCATTATACATGCATACCTGATGAAGAATGTACAGAAATGTTCAGATATAGGAAGGAAAGCAGAAAATTTGGTAAATAAGACATTGGCTTTGTATGTGTTTTCTTGGTCATATTGCAAAAAAAAATGTGTGTGTGTGTGTGTGTGTTGGTGTTATTAGTATATCAAAACTCTGGTGAATCGATGGGTAACATTATGGCATCCTGTTTTTTTTTTTTACTTGGCTATGGATGTCAATGGCATTACTATACCACTGACAGGCCACAGTTTGACTCGTGCTGGTTTGCAGAAATTAACTACAAGGGGAGAGGATGAGCTAGTATACAGCTCAGCAAGCTCCTGCCTGGTGCCCTGCAGAGTTCTACAGCAGCATTGAGACAAAAGAGAGACTTTGGAGTGATTAAGTATCATTTTTCTGCATTTTCTTGCTGCCTTTAGGTTATTGCTCCTACAACACTGATTTTCTAGAGTTTCTGTCATTTAAATAGTTTGTTTCAGTTACATATTTTACTTATTTTACTGCCTGCACTTTAACAAAGTCGTTTTTGTGTTTAAATTACCTGTTTAACTGTTGTAGACTACACACTCGTGTGATAGCCATTTCTGTGCATTTAAAGTGTTTTTTTTTATTGCATCTGCTTTATTCTCTGAAATAAAAAACAAAAAAAAACAAAAAAGATAAGATATACTTGTTTTCCCACCTTTTTAAGCTAGTATAGTCCAGTTTTCAGGTTAGTGCTGAATTCAGGGCTGTGTTACAAGTTTCTCTGTTTGCCCATAGCTTACTTGGATAGAAGGAAGTTTCTCTGTTCACTGTGAGGGAGGGAGCTTTGAGTAGCCTATCTGTCCCTGGAGGAGTGGTTTCAGCCCAGAAATTAGTAGTTTATTGGCCATTTTGGGCTAATTTCTATTTCTTTCATTTCCCTGCTATAAAACCCGTATTTGCGAGGTTTTTGTGCTAGTATACAGCTCAGCAAACTCCTGCCTGGTGCCCTGCAGAGTTCTACAGCAGCAGAGAGACAAAAGAGGGACTTTGGAGTGATTAAGTATAATTTTTCTGCATTTTCTTGCTGCCTTTAACTAATTCTGTCTAAAACCCTGATTTTCTAGAGTTTCTGTGATTTAAAAAGCTCGTTTCAGCTACATATTGTACTTATTTTACTGCCTGCACTTTAACAAAGTCGTTTTTGTGTTTAAATTACCTGTTTAACTGTTGTAGGCTACACACTCAAGTGTGATAGCCATTTCTGTGCAGTTTAAGTGTTTTTTGATTGTATCTGCTTTATTTTCTGAAAAAAAAAACAAAAAAAAAATACTTGTTTTCCCGCCTTTCTAAGCTAGTATAGTCCAATTTTCAGGTTAGTGCTGAATTCAGGGCTGTGTTACAAGTTTCTGTGTTTGCCCATAGCTTACTTGGATAGAAGGAAGTTTCTCTGTTCACTGTGAGGGAGGGAGATTTGAGTAGCCTATCTGTCCCTGGAGGAATGGTTTCAGCCCAGAAATTAATAGTTTATTGGCCGTTTTGGGCTAATTTCTATCTTTTTCATGTCCCTGCTATAAAACTCGCATTTGCACAGTTTTGCACGGCGGGCAGCGCCAGTTAGCTAGGGTATAACTATTCCCGGCTCCACAAAGTCTACTCTTAAATTGTTCCCTTGGAACTAGGCAAACTTTCAACTTAAGCACTAAAACCATTCACTTATCATCCTGGCACTTGCTCAAAACTCATAACAAGCACTAATAAACCTTATCACTAGACGCCCCCCTATACAGTAGAGAAGGACAAGGCTCTCTATTCGACCTTACCAGCCAATCAGTAAAACAGTTCATTGTATCTATTTAGGCATGTCAAAGGGGCAGTTTCAGGTGTACTCTCCGGTCCAACTGGTGAATCTGGGCATTTTGAGGCAATGTCACAATAGCCTCATGTACACAGACAACCCACTCCTTCTTCCACCAAACACTAATACATGCGAGAGATGCAGTTATACAGCCAAACTGAAGGCTAAGCTCTCTCAACCCAAGACTGGACCATGCAGTCAAGAGGAGAAGGGAATTACTTGCATCACACCACCAGTCTCTTGTAGACCTATGAAACCAGAACTGGCAAAAAACACACATAAATACACAAAAACATACTCAGAGGCTCTAAATAAAAATCTGCAAAAGCAACAGAGACCTCCAAAGCAGACATCTAAGCAACCTCCACCCCCCAACACACACCATAAAACACACACTTCACAAAACCAGTGTGCCACGCAATCACAGCTCTTAAGGCAAAATAACATACCCAACACACTAGTAATAGGTGACTCTATAGTTAGGCACACTGATGTCCTACTCACTAGGCTGAACAAGGAGAAGGTTACTGCTAACTGCCTGTCAGATGCCAGGATCCACCACATAACACAAGCATTCAGGTCACTCCAGAACAAGTACAAATAGGACTCTTTCATTGTCCATGTTGGTGTGAATGACCTGAGCCGTACCTCCCTGGATTACATGAAAAGAGACATGGAGGAGCTCTCTGATCATGTAGCCCAGGCCACTATGACCCTGACCCTAAGTAGCATCCTGCCCTCAGCAAGATTGATACCACGGTATAGAGAAAAAAATATCAATTTCAACAATTGGCTAAGCTTCTGGTGTCATTCAAAGGGGATCCAGTGTCAGCCAGCCTGGGATGACATGCCACTCTGCTTCACTAGAGATGGCTTGCACCTGTCACCCTTAGGCTTTCGAATACTGACCAAGGCTCTTGCCACCCCCATAGTGCCTTTTTTAGGCAAGGCTCAAAAGACAAACCCACTGCTGTAAATAGCACAAGTAACAAAAAAACGAGGGTAATGCTACTCAGTCCCAGAAGTCTAAATTTCAAAATGCACGCACTCAAGGCACTCCTCAGTATGGAGAAAATCGATATATGTGCAGTAGCAGAAACCTGGTTTGAAGTTCCAGAGAGCACCCCAGCACTACCAGGCTACAACTCATACCATACATTTCGGCCACAAAACTCGGACCGAAACACAAAAAGCGGGGGAGTATCCATATTCATCAAGGATACCCACACCTCCAGGTTAGTGGCACAGCACGATGCTTCAGAGATCATCCATGTGCAACTAACAATGGGCAAAACTGCTATTCAAATTATAGCTTGCTACTGATCACCCACCATGTCCCAGAACCCCCACTCCGCATTCCTGGAAACACTGGGAAACATAAAGGTCCTACCAAACACCCTATTATTGGGTGATTTCAATTACCCAAACATAAACTGAGAGAACTACTCAAGTACAAACTCCCTTGCCCAACATTTCCTAGAATTTATAAACTCAAACACCGTGGATCAACGGGTCAACACCCCCACCACTGGTGACAACATATTGGACCTGATCATCACCAACATGGCGATTGGTGTTCCACACTGGAGGTCATCCCCTCGCTAGTTAGATCTGACCATAAACTAATCACTCTGGATATCCACATTCCGCCACCACCCCCAGTCAAAGAAACCACCGTGAAAAACTTATCAAAAGCAGACTTCACGTTACTTAAGACCAAGGTGGGAATTTTCAAAGCCCCCACGCTAAAGGATAATGCTGTCCAAGCTGCAAAATCCTTTACTAATGCACTCTACAGGCACCTACAAAAATGCATGGATGATGCTATCCCAAACAAAAGCAAGACTCACTCCTCCAAAAAAAGGAAACCAGTCTGGTGGACCCCCGCAATAAACAAGCTATATAACAGAAGGAGGAAACTAGTACAGAAAAGAGTAAAATTCCAAGAACGAAATACATCCCTGATCAGTATCAGCAAGCAACTACATTCCCTCATAAAATCATCCAAGGCTAGCTTTGAAAGAAAAATTGGCATGGACTCCAAAGATAACCACAAAGCATTCTTTAGCTATGTCAAGAATCTAAGTGACAATTCTCAGATTTGCTCGGTGTTAGAGCAGAATGGCACAAAATACACACTGAACCGACCAATATTGCCAACATCCTGGCAGACAGGTTCAGTGCAAACGTCCACCTCCAAAAGGGCCCATAACTATACCAGAAGAATGTAGTGCCCCTGAAATCACAGATACTCAGGATAAAACAGCCCTCTCCGAAACCAGAAACACATCATCAATGGGACCAGACGGTGTCCCAGGCTGCATCCTACACAAGCTCAAAGATGAACTAACCCCTCACCTAAACACACTGTTTAAACTCAGCCTCTCCACAGGCTACATGCCCACAGAGTGGTGCACAGCAACGGCTATTCTGCTCCACAAAGGTGGAGCCACAATGGTCCCCAGGAACTATCACACTATAAGCCTGACTAGCTTGGTCTGCAAAGCTATAGAGCACATCATCGTGGATCTCATTAACAGAGACATTGGGAACCTCCAAACACTGGACCCTACCCAGTTTGGTTTTGTTAAGGGCAGATCATGCCTCTTAAACCTGGTGGACTTCTTTGAGACAGTTACCAAGGTTATAGATGAGGGAAAGGTGGTCCATACAGCCTACCTAGTCCTCATAAAGGCCTTCGACACCATTCCCCACACAGGTATTATAAAAAAGCTCACCAGCCTGAACATAAATCCCTACGTCACAAGATGGGTTGCCAACTGGCTCACGGACAGAACCCACATGGTAAGAGTTGCGGGAGCTAGGTCTGACTCAAAACCAGTTACAAGTGGTGTTCCCCAGGGCTCAGTCCTAGGACCTCTCCTGTTCAGCATATACTTCTCAGAGGTACAGACAAGCACAGGAGGACTATGGCTGACCAAGTTCGAAGATGACTGCAAACTAGGGGCTATAATTGACTCTCCGGCTGACACAGACATCCTCTAAAAGGGTCTCACTGAGACAGATACCTGGTGTCAAAACCATGGCCTCAAGCTAAATGCAAAAAAGTGCATAGTTATTCCCTTTGGAAAAAACAAAGTACCCACAAACTACCACATAGGTGGCAGCCCCCTAAATACGGAAGACGTAATAAGGGATTTGGGGACCCAAGTAGATATTAACCTCTCCTTTGATAATCAAATTGCCAAAGTGGTTAGAAAACCCTTCTATGTGGCCCATCTAATCACAAAAGAGTTTGTATCCAGATTGAAAGAGGTCATTGGGCCCCTCTACACATCACTCATCAGACCCATCATAGAGTACAATGCCCCATTTGAGATGTACCTTAAAAGACACCTGCAACAACTAGAAAGACAGCAGAATTATCTCACCAAGAGGATCACTGGCCTCAAGCAGATGCCCTATGCAGCTCGACTGAAGAAACTCCAGCTGTACTCGGTTGCATGCCGCCTACTCAGAGGTGATCTCTGCCTGGCATACAAGGCCATGTCCAACCCAGAATCGATGGACATGCTCCACCTAAAGAAAACCATATCCCCTTGAGCCACACACTCCAGGAATCTAAACCTCACCACAGCAATAAATAGGACGTGCTGAAGGAATAGATTCCTGTCTCTGAGACTTTCCATGCTGTGGAACACAAGATTTCAGTCTACATTAGGAAGAGCTCCTCGCTAACCCTCTGCAAGAAAAACCTTGACGAGTGGATGGGAAACAGAAAGTTTACCCCTGGGATTACTTCAGTGGCTCTGCTGAACAGAGGCACAGGGAACTAATCTAAGGGGGTGCCAAAGCCAACATATTACGGCTAGGCTTATAAATGCCTTCGGGCAGATAGCCTATTACCTCCCTATGAACCTTACAGGTGCACTACTTGTTTAACTGCTTAAATGTTGGTGATTAAGCCTATTCATAACTGGTCTTTGGGTGGAATATTTGAACAGGGCATCTCGCTTTTATTAGGTTATATGGTCAGAATTTTGTTTTCATTGGTATTAGGGGTTAGATACATATATTACTAAGCGTTAAGAGAGTAGAGGGGAGGAAAGGGTTAAATGAGGAGGAGGAATAATTAGGAGGAAATGAGGTAAAGGTAGGGAGGGGCTTAAGGGGTTCATGCAAGTGCAGCTGGGTAAGGCATCACATTTTGGTGTGAACTTGCTATTCACCCTCCCTCCCCTTTTTTAGGTGGAATAGTGGGGGACTGTGGTTATTTTATCTGACTTGGTTAATGCGGAGGAGAGGGACAGGCATACCCTCTTCTGTTCCCCCTCTGATTTTTGGATGTTCATTTCATTGAGCTGGGAAGGGAAAGTGAGTATTTGGAGGTGGCTTGATAAATAAGCAAGCAGAGATAAGATCATTGCTTAATTGGTTGGATGATGTTTCAATAAGTAGTAAATGAAGTGAGTGATGGGACAGGCGAGTGGAGGGAACACCGCCACTTGGTTGGTCGGATGTGTAATTCAATAAATGGTAAATGAAGTGATTGGTGGGACACTGCTTCATAATTAAGCAAGTGGAAGTATGGACGCTACTTACTGGGTCAGGATGAGCGAGGCCACGCTGTCTTGATTAACATTACATGGATGTTGATGCTGGAAACTGATCAGCTATACTACGTTTCAGTTGTAATTAACAAATGTTGGCTAATAAAGTTATGTTTAGGGAAGTTTAATAAAGATCATCAAACACCATTTGGTTTGATGTGTTTATTGAAGGGGACCAGGACAATAGGCTTTTTCTGAAAATTAAGTGCTAGAATCAAAATAGTTTAAGTACAGTGGGTTGACAAAGCTGCTGTTGATTGTTCTGAAGTCAGCTCAGACAGGAGTGAGGGAATTTTTTTTTTTTTTTTTTTTTTTTTTTTTTGGTGACCTCAGAGGTGATTAATATATGCAGCAGTGATTGTGGTGAGGTTGGTTTCACCCCCCTACAGAGTGCACTCATTTCATGCAAGTATCTATTCTTGGTTAACAGCTTCATGGTATCTGTGATGAATCCCTGACTATGACATGTTCAGATAGTGGACTGTGGACATGAGAAGCCATCTTGGATGGAGGGCATTGGTCTTGTTTGCCATAGTACCTTAAAAGGTACATTGTCTGACAGAGATTTAGATATTGGAACTTATGCAATGACAGAGTTTATACTCATCAATAAGGAATGTATAACATTGTAACCCAAGTGGAAAATAGGAAAAAAGGAGTTGATGTAATCAGATTGAGTACATTCGTGGATACATATGTCCATCAATCTGACAGCACTGCAATGACACATCTTAGTGTAGAAAGGGCCTAAATAAGAAAAAATCGCTAGTGAAGAGACCAACAGTTGAGGTCACATGAGGACTGATGTTAGCAGTGTGCGTAAAGAAAGTTCTGATGTGAACTTCTGAGTGCTATTTTAAAGGGTGCTTGCTCAAATTATAAAGACTGTAGATATCTTGAGAACTGCAGAAAGGGAAGTATATACTAGTTCTAGAACTGTGGTATCTCAGAGTAATCCCTCTACTCAGTTAAATCAGTCTCATAATTTACCATACATATATATGTATCTGTAGAATGGCTGGTAAGGTGGAATGACCCAATGCTGCTGAATGCAGTAAGTTTCAGAATTCTCACTTTTTTTCTAGCAAATTTATTTTCAAGTGGTTCGCATTTGCAGTGCTGTGTCTCTCAGTACCAGATAGGTAGCAGTTTTGAGTCTTAATAATCCCAAGGTGAAGCGAAACCAACGATTAACACAACACAGACAGTGCAAAGGATCCACAGCTTGTACAGGAAAAAACACAAGTTTATTGTAAACACTCCAAAGACCAGGGTTAAGCGCTTTCATCTGCTTGTACAGACTTCATCAGAACCCTGAACAACAGTTGGTTTTGCATTTAAAAAACTTTTTTGGCGCCAAAAATAATTAGAACATTTAAAGCAACACATCCTATAAAATTCACTAGATACCAATCATGTAAATTGTAAATGAAAATTACAAACACGACATACCCAACAACTAATAAAAAATGTCCATTTTAAAAAATGTCCATTCTAAAAAACATATATATATATTTGGTGTATGGTAGTAAATACTAATGAAATGAAAAATAAAATAAACATTAGACGTGAAAAGTCTAATATTGTATGTAAATAATAAAATAACATGTTAGTGAAATTCATAAATTTCCTAAATAAATTACTTTAATATTTGCATTAAATGAAATAAATAAATAAATTGATTGTTATGTTGAATGCGAGATAGGATTTAATGAAATATATATTATAATTTAAAATAGAATAAAATATGGAGTATAGAATATATTCTCCCAAATAGAATATATTCTCTCAGACACACTGACGTCCCGCTCACCAGACTGAGTAAGGAGAAGGTCACAGTAAGCTGCCTGTCGGGCGCTAGAATCCGCCACATAACGCAAGCACTCAGGTCTCTCAACAGCAGGTACAAATACGACTCAGTCATTGTCCACGCTGGTGTAAACGACCTGAGATGTACCTCCTTGGACTACATGAAAAGAGACATTGAGGAGCTCTCTGATTATGTAGCCCAGGCAGGTATGACCCTGACCTTGAGCAGTATCCTACCTTCACCAAGAATGATGCCACAATACAGAGATAAGATGATCAGCTTTAACAATTGGCTTAAACTCTGGTGTCATTCAAAGGGGATCCAATGTCTGTCTGCCTGGGATGACATGCTGGACAAGCCACGCTGCTTCGCAAGGGACTGCTTGCACCTGTCACCCCTGGGATTCCGGATATTGGGAAAGGCTCTTGCCACCCCCATAGTGCCTTTTTTAGGCAAGGCTCAAATTCTAAACCTACCACCCTAGAACACAAAAAAGGAAAAAAACTAAGGGTAATGCTGCTCAATGCCAGAAGTCTAAATCTCAAAATGCACGCACTCGAGGCCCTTCTCAGTATGGAGAACATCGATGTCTGTGCAGTGACAGAAACCTGGTTCAAGGCTCCAGAGAGCACCCCAGCACTATCAGGTTTTACCTCTTATCATGCGTTCCGGCCCCAAAATCCGGACAATACCAAGAAAGGAGGGGGGGTATCCATATTCATCAAAGACACCCACACCTCAAGACTGGTGGCAACGCACAATGCATCGGAGACCATCCAGGTGCAATTAACCATAGGCAAGACTGCTCTGCAAATTGTAGCATGTTACAGGCCACCCTCACAAACTCAGGAACCTCACATGGCCTTCCTGAAAACACTAGAGGGATAAATGTATCACCAAACACCATCATACTAGGTGACTTCAATTACCCTAATATAGACTGGGAACACTACTCAAGCCCAAACACCCTAGCCCAAAAGTTCCTGGAATTCATAAACTCAAATGCCATGGAACAACTAGTCACCATCCCCACAAGAGGAGAAAACATACTTGATCTCATCATCACGAACATGGGAGCACAATGTTCAACACCGAAGTATACCCCTCACTGGTGAGATCAGATCACAAACTAATCTCGCTGGAGGTCCTCATCCCACCCCACCTGAAATAAAAAGACCACAGTAAAGAACTTCTCAAAGCCGACTTCACACTTCTAAAGACTAGTGTGGTCTCCTTTAAGGCCCCGAGGCGGAAAACAGTACTCAAGCCGCTGAATCACTTACAAATGCCTTCTACCAGCACCTGCAGGACTGCATGGATAAGGCAATCCCAAGCAAAACAAAGACTCTTTGTACCAAAGGCAAGCGTCCAGTCTGGTGGACCCCAGCCATAAACAAACTCTACAACAAAAGGAGGAAGCTACTACAAGATAGAGCAAAATCCTTAAAAGGTAAGACACCCTTGATCACTATAAGTAAAAAACTAAGAGCTCTCATAAAATCATCCAAAGCAAATTTTGAGAGAAAAATAGCTAAAGACTCAAAAGACAATCATAAGGCCTTCTTTAGCTATGTTAGAAACCTGGGAGGAAACTCCAAGATATGCTCAGAACTAGTTCAAAATGATGTGAAGATTACTGATCCTACAGACATTGCCAACATACTGGCTGACAGGTTCAGTGCAAACTTCTCCCCCCCCCAAAAGGAGAGATACCTATACCAAGCGATTGCAGCCCCCCAAACATCTCCAACGCCCAAGTGAGAACTGCTCTCTCCAAAGCAAAAACACAGCATCCATGGGACCTGATGGTGTCCCCGGCTGTGTGCTCCACGAACTCAACGAGGAATTAAACCCACAGCTGGGACAGCTGTTTAATCATAGTCTTACCTCTGGATACGTACCCAGGGAGTGGCGCACTGCAACTGTGGTCCCACTTCACAAAGGCGGTGCCTCCACCGACCCTGGAAATTACCGGCCCATTAGCTTGACAAGCCTTATCTGCAAAGCCATGGAGAGGATCATAATGGACCTCATAAATAAAGACATAGGGAATTTGCAGACTTTGGATCCATCCCAGTTTGGCTTTGTCAAAGGCAGATCATGCCTTCTAAATATGGTTGACTTTTTCAAAACAGTCACCAAAGCCATTGATGAGGGAAAGGCAGTCCATACAGCCTACCTCGATCTGGCGAAGGCCTTCGATACAATACCCCACTCGGGTATCATTGAAAAACTCATCAGCTTAAATGTTAACCCATACATCACAAGATGGGTTGCAAACTGGCTGAGTGACAGAACCCACAGGGTCAGAGTTGCTGGCGCCATGTCAGACTCAAAGCCTGTCACAAGTGGTGTACCACAGGGCTCAGTCCTGGGCCCACTCTTGTTTGGCATCTACTTTTCCAAGTACAAGCAAACACAGGAGGGTTATGGCTGACAAAGTTTGCAGATGACTGCAAACTGGCCATAGTAGAAAACATATCTGACACAGATATCCTTCAGAAGGGTCTCACAGAAACTGATAACTGGTGCCAGAGCCATGGCCTAAAGTTAAATGCCAAAAAATGCATAGTCATACCCTTCGGGAAAAACAAGGTTATCCCTAGCTACCAAATAGGTGGCAATCCACTGAGCACAGAAGAAGTTATCAGGGACCTGGGGACCCAGGTTGATAGTAGTCTGTCATTCGACACCCATGTAGCTAAAGTAGTTAGGAAGACCTTCTACATTGCCCACCTTATCATGAAGGGATTCTCATCTAGATCAAGGGAGGTCATAGACATCCTATACTCATCACTCATCAGACCAATGATTGAGTACAATGCCCCATTCGGAATGTATCTGACCCGACACTTGCAGCAGCTGGAGAGGCCACAAAAGTTCCTCACCAAAAGGATAAAGGGTCTCAAACATCTGTCCTATGCTGCCCGACTGAAAGAATTCCAGCTCTATTCAGTCGCCACGCTTGCTCAGAGGTGACCTTTGCCTAACATACAAGGCCATGTCAAACCCAGATTTGATGAATATGCTTCACCTCAAAAATCTAGATCCGTCAGAGCCACAAGGGCGGGAGACTTAAACCTCGACACGGCTATTAATAGGACGTGCTGGAGGGATAGATTCATCACCCAAAGACTCCCTATGCTGTGGAATAAAATCCCGGTATATGTGAGGCAGAGCACCTCGCTGGCCTTGTTCAAGAGAAATCTTGACCAATGGATGGGAGATCGCAGATATACCCCAGGGATTACCTCAGTGTCACTGCTCAACAGAGGCACAGCAAAATAATGGGTATAGTTCCCCATACTAAAGGGGTGGCGTAAGCCACAAAACTATGGGCTAGGCTTGTAAATGCCCTCGGGCAGATAGCCTAGTATGAACCTATGAACCTATAAACTTCAAGCCCATTGTAAAAAAGGCTTGATACTAATGAAATCATTAATGCCAGGGAAACGAGTAGCATCCATTAAAATTTGCCATCTAGCTTCTTTCATGGCAAGAAAAACTTTCCAATTACCCCCAAACGGTGAAACATCCACTTTATCAATGATAGAAAATTTGAAAGTGTGTGTGTGTCACCATGGGAGGAAATATGTCTCTGAAGTGCATTCTTGGAGTCTCCTATTTTAATCTTATAAAGATGTTCATAAATATGTTTTTTGAGGGGTCTCTCGGTTTTCCCTGTGTAATAGGCGGGACATGTCGTACATATTGCAATGTACACAACCTTAGACGTATTACAATTCCCAACCCTACTTTTAACGTAAGTCCTATTTAAATCGGCCAGCCTGACACCACCACCTTCCCTAATGGCGTCACATTGCCTGCAACATCCACATTTCCTGGTTCCACCATACTTTGGGTTTGGTACCAGTTCTAGTCTCAAGGATACTCAAGTTTTGAGTCTTGCCAACAAAACGTTGACTGTCTCTTTTGTGATCACTAATTTGAAATTCTAAGAAAGTTGCAGGGAGTTGCTTTATATTCATAACAGAAAGGAATGCCACACTCCTGGTTGTAAGTGCATTCTCATTTTTTTAACTCTTAAATCAGATAAGGCTATTTCTCTCCTCAACCCAGCCCTTACACGATCACCCCCAAAAAACAGTAACAGGCTGAAATAAGTCTGAACATAATCATAAGTTCTTTTTTATTTATTTATTTTTCTTTCTTATCTTTATAGCTGTCATGATGTATTTACAGGCATCAAGAAGAGAGAGCGAGCAATATTACCACTTGTACATCAGATGCACTATTTATCACTAGCACCTAATCAGATAGATTATTTAACTAGATCAGCACACTGTATCCCTTTATTATTCTCCTGACATTTACACCAGGTTCTTATCTTGCTCTCTATGCTGAAGTTTTAAAAATGCTGGCAAAGTCTTATTTTTGCCATGCATCTCTTTCCTACAATTCAGTCCAATAGTCAGTATATGCACCGTGCTTATTTACTGTTCATCAACAGAGTGCGGTATCACACAATCTTAACTTTACACTTCCAAATGCTAAAATGTTTTAACTCATGCAACTGACTGATACATTCCAGCTGTATAACATTTTCAAAATGATAGCATCATTAAAAAGTGAATGCATATAAATGTATTTGGTCTTTTACTCTATAGAAATAAGAATCGTTGAAACATAAAATACTGACTGATACTGCGGTGGTGGTGCTGTGGTAGCGTTGTCGCCTCACAGTAAGACGATGTCCCGTTCAGTTCTCAACTAGAGCGTCTTCTGTGTGGAGACATGCATGAATGGGCATACCTTCGTTGAAGGTTGTGCGTCAGGGCTGGCAACTCGGCACGTAAAGATCTACTGCCAATCATTAGCGGACCGGAGTTCCGCTGTGGCGACCCCTAACTGTGGAAAGCCGAAAGACACAACAATACTCGGATACACACACAGAGAATGTAAGTGTGTGTGTGTGTGTGTGTGTAAAAATGCATACTGGTTAGTTGGAAGTTAGAATACTATTTCTGTATTCCAGCTGCTTTCTTTTAGAACATAAAAATGGTAAGATCAGTAATGCACTTTAAAAGTCCATCTGTCCTTTCATGTCTTTCATTAGACAATATTTATTTAGAAAACAACCCTTTACAGACGGAAAATGGAAATAATGAGAGCTAAAGGTAAAAGAAAAAAAAATGAAGCATACATGCAGTAAAAGGTTGATATCATTTTCTCAAAGGATGACAGTTTTCAATTACTAGCAAAGAGCAAATTGTGCACTTCTAAGGAACTATTGATGTGCCTTTGGCATCCTTACAAATGTTGCTTGTAATGGATGGAGCAGCTAAGTCAGTTTAATATACTGTTGTCAAAAAAGAAAGGTATAGCTCAGCATTAAAGTGCAATACCTCATATTTACAGTCTTGCAGAAAATGATAAAGATCTTCTGTTGCTATAATCTCTACTGATCTGTATTGCTAATAATCTAAATAGAAGCATTTCCATGTCAAAACTAGCTTAATATTGAAAGATATGAAGCAGTTAAAAAGATAATGGAAAGCATAGGTTTTGTTGAAGAATGCACTGTCCATATTTTGCTACTTTCCTATTGTCCTAAGGACATTTTAACAATATTTATATTCATAATGTGGTGCATGCATTATTTAGTAATATAATTTAAGGAAAACCTTAAGAAGAAAGACAATATTTACATGACAATGTTTATTTCCAGATCTGATATAATAGAAGGAAAGTCTGAAGAGGGGAAAAATCTAAACTGGAAAAATAAATTGCTTTTTTAAAAAAAAGTAGTAAAAGGAAACATGATTTACAGGGAATGTCCAAACTAATACACACACACACGCAAAGACACACACACACACACACACACACACACACACACACATATATATATATATATATATATATATATATATATATATATATATATATATATCATAGTAAAGTGAACAATTCAAATAAAATTCTGATTTCTAAATAGTTAATATAAATGAGAATATGTCTAAAATGCATTTTTTGCGGAAGCGTCCGGAGTCAGATACATATAAAGCACTATGACAGATATGCGAAATTAAATAAAGAAGGTTATCCTTTGGATGTAAAATATTCTAATAAGTTAAGATTACTATTAGACTACTGTTATGTATTTTTATCTATAAAATAATAATATGTAGAAATAAGGTTAAAATTTACAGCTCATAACAATTAGTAGGGAACTTAATAGGGTTTTCTCAAGTCCTATTTGCATAAATGTAAATTACTGTTGGACACTTCTTTGAATACTGCATTTCATTGCCCTTCAAGAACACATTGCCTTTGATGTTTACCATTTTTGCCGCAGTTCAAAGATGCTAAATGAAGGTGCATGTGCTTTGTATGTTCCTAGGTGTATCGTCCATCTGTGGTTCCTTTATTGTTTTCATCGATTGTCAGTGAGTGTTGCATCATGCTGGTTTTAGTTTCTATTGCAGCTCTACATTTCATTCATGGCAGTAACTTCCAGTTACATTACAGCTAAATGTCCACTGATATGTATCTGACAAGCATCTGCATACACTGGCGGAGAATGCTGCAGATATGGTTTACTCTTACTTTGAGGTTCAGCACCTTAGGAGATAATTATATTTAGTTTAGAGGCAAATAACGGTGAAGGCAGCTGTGAGAGGAATCATACCCCTCAAAAAAATGATGTAATTACAGAAATAGAGGTAGTCATTTATTAAAAATGACTCCTTTGCTGAGGAATTATTGTATTACTCAACTACTGCGAAATCTTATAACAACCAAAACCACTTCAAAGACTCAGAAAATATGTGATAAGTAAAAAAAAAATAAAATCACAGTAATGGATAAATGGGACACCACTGAGAGCCGGAAAAAAAGTTATTTAAATCACAACTGTTTAGTGCTTTCGGCTTTACACAGAAGCCTTCATCAGAACAAAAAATACAAACACAAATTATCTAATACAATTACAGCAATTAAGTTACACCAATCAGAAATGTCTTTCAGTTAATAACAAAACTTTCTTAAAAGCCCAGTGAAGACATTTATAAAAATTTTAAATAAAATAAAAATCTAATTTCTGCATACAACTGACCCACAAAATTGTATAAAATATGCAAAATAAAAATAAATTAATGTACATTTATATAAATTTGCTTTCCTGTGCAAAACTGCTATATAATTAATAACACCATTCATACCTAGTACATTATCAGCATTAAATATAACCTGCCACTTGAATTTTGTATAGTCTAACTCCCTTTCTCTGTTCCCATTAAAACCATCAGGTACATGGTCAATAACCGTAAAATAAAACGTTTTGTAGTTTTAGCAGTTCAAAACGTTTTGATAGTGCAATTTTTAAATTCTTGCTCCAAACAGTACACAGATGTTTATACATTCTCCTCCTTAACTGCCTATTGTTTTTTCCCATGTAAAATGTAGTACAGGCTGAGCACTTTACCAAATATACTACAAAAGAAGTACCATAATTGAAAAATCCAGGTACCTGCCAGATTTTCTTGCTGGTACAAACTTCAAAATATGGACCCTCAGTGGCATACATATAAAGTTACAACTCAGACACTTAAAAGTGCCCTGGTTACCTGTCTGACATCCAGAGATGTTTCCTCTCTAACAATTCTTGAACATTATTAGCTTTTTGTTAATAAATAAAGGTAATGGCACGAAAATAGGGTCTATATTAGAACACCGAACATTCAAAATG